>NW_028134456.1:0-73414 GCF_964662115.1 Mustela nivalis | reverse complement strand
GTTCCAAAGAAGTAAGGCAAACCTTAGCATCCCCTACCAGTGAGAACCCTGCCCCCACTCCCATGGATGTTTGCTAATAGGGATTCCATTTCCGGGACCCTTCTTGGACTTTTCTCGCAAATTTCTGTTTACCTGAAACCAATTGGGCCAGGAGCATGAAGCTTCCAAGAGTGAACAGTAGAGACTTCATGGCTCCTGAAACACGTAGGCAGTGGATTCTGAGTCCAGAACTCTCTCTTCAGTGTGACTGCACACAGGTCTTTATTTTCCTCCCTAGACAGGGTTGGGCTCAACCAGTAGACCAGTAGGATATAGGATACTGTGCCAAACAACCAGTCCATTGACCAGCCGCTCTAATTGAGGCATCACTATTCAAGAGCCCTATTCAAGGCATGCCTTGGGGGAAAGAGAAGGACTTAGAAGAGTAGGTGCCAACTCTGCTGACGTGTATGGAAATTTGGAGAGAAAAACACAAGAAGAATTTATGATCCTCCCTCAAGGCTGGGTATTCCTGTTTATCATAGTCCTCCTGTGTTGGTTCTGAAAGTATTTACCTTACTGCATTGTGACTACCTATTCACCCGGCTGTCTCTTTTCTTAAAATACAATGAATTTTTGAATACTGACTACATATTATTCTTTTCTGTGTATTAGTTCTGGGCATAGAGAAGTACCTCAGTAGTTGTTTGTTGAATGAAAAAGTTAATACTTTGTTGATAATCTGCAATTTAGAAAGTTTTTTTTTTAAAGAAAGAAATCAGCACTTGAAGATACATGTACAATGATGTCTTTAAATTCCCATTCAGGTCCAGCAATAGAATATCATAAAATGAAGTATATATATATAATTTAATGCTGTATGTTCATTAGAAGGAGTGCAGCAGATTTTATCTTTCCAAACCTTGAATGAAGAAGCAACATTGCAGAACATATAGAGTAATGATTCTAATTTCTGTGAAAAATGTATACATGTTGTGTGGAGGTAAATGCATTAACTAGAAGAGTATAAGATGTCATTCTGATAATAGTTTTCTGACTGAGTTAGAGACAGGCATTCAAAGATTTTGTTTGTATTGTTAAAAATTCTTTTGAGTAGGGCGCCTGGGTGGCTCAGTGGGTTAAGCCGCTGCCTTCGGCTCAGGTCATGATCTCAGGGTCCTGGGATCGAGTCCCACATCGGGCTCTCTGCTCGGCAGGGAGCCTGCTTCCCTCTCTCTCTCTCTCTCTGCCTGCCTCTCCATCTACTTGTGATTTCTCTCTGTCAAATAAATAAATAAAAATCTTAAAAAAAAAATTCTTTTGAGTAGTCCTGTGGATCGTTACGAGAGGTAAGATCCTACATATTTTATTCTTTGTGGGGAATTTTTATCTCTTATTATTTAAAATTATTGAGATATAATTGATGTGCATTGAAATGCATTATTTAAAGTGTACAGTTAGATGAGTTTGAGAGTTTATGCTCTTGTGAAACTATCACCAGAATTAACATTATGCATGCATCCTTCACCCTCTGGTAACCATAAATGTGATTTCTTTTTCTATGAGTTTGATTTTTTTAGATTTCACATATAAGTCAGATCATATAGTGTTTATCTTTCTCTGTCTGATTTATTTCACTTACCATAATACCCTGTATACCACATTTTCTTTATCCATTCATCTGTCAGTGGACGCTTAGGTTGCTTAGCTAATTGTGAACAGGCTATTCATACCTTAGCTGTTGTAAATAGTGCTGCAACAATATCTGCAACACAATTATCTCTTCGCAATCCTATTTCAGTTCTTTTGGATAAATATACGGAAGTGGGATTTCTGGATCACACAGTAGTTCTATTTCTATTTATCTGAGGAAACTCTCTACTGTTTTCCATAGTGGCTCTACCATTTTGCATTCCTACCAACAATTTGCAAGGGTTCTACTTTCTTCACATCCTCACTAACACTTGTCTTTTTTTTTTTTTGACAGTAGTTCTCCCAACAGATGTGAGATGGTATATCACTGTGGTTTTGATTGTTATTTCCTTGATGATTAGTGATGTTGAAATTTTTTCATGTATCTGTTGGCCATTTGTATGTACTCTTTGGAGAAATGTCTACTCATTCCTTAGCCCATTTAAAAATCAAGTTGTTAATTGCTTTTTGTTTGTTTTTTGCTGTTGAATTATAGATGTCCTTATCTATTTTGGAGATTATCAGTATATGGTTTGTAAATATATTTACATTATATTTACATATACAATATATACTTATTGTATATTTTGTATATATATTATTGTATATACAATATATTGTATATTTATTGTATGTATAAATGTATATTTACATTTACAATATATGGTAAATATATTTACAAACCATTCCAAGGGTTGCCTTTTCATTCTGTTGATTGTATCCTATACTGTACAGATTTTTGGCTTGATGTAGTGTCTTGCTTTTCTATTTTTGCTTTTGTTACCTGCACTTTTAATGTCATATCCATGAAATCATTGCCAAGAGCAATATCACTAAGCTTTCCCTATTTTCTAGTAGGAATTTTACAGTTACTGGTTATATTAAATTTAAGTCTTTAATCCATTTTGAATTGATTTTTGTGTATGGTATAAGATAAGAGTAGAAGTTCATCCTTCTGCATGGGGATGTACAGTTTTCTCAAACCATTTGTTGAAGATGCTACTTTTCCCCATCATGTATTTTTAGCACCCTTGTTGAAGATCAGTTGACCATATATATGCATGGATTATTTATGAGCTCTCTATTCTGTTCCATCGGTCTATATGTCTGTCTCTATGTCAGTACCAAACTGTTTTAACTATTGTAGCTTTGTAATATGTTTTGAAATCAGGAAGTGTGATGCCTCCAGCTTTATTCTTCTTTCTCAAAATTGATTTGGCGATTTGTTTGTTCCATCTGAATTTTAGAATTTAATGCCATTAAGATTTGATAGGGATTGCATTAAATCTGTAGATTATTTATGATCTCTGGAGATGCAGACAGGAGTGTTTTCCACTGGGATCCTGGACCCTTAGGACTGCCCACAGACTGTGCCTATGAGGGATCTCGAACCAAATATAACCCTTTCAAAAACTCCCGGGGCACAGGCAGGAGTGTCTCCTGCAGGGTCTTTGTGACAGCAGGAATGTTTGTGAACTATGGCTGGGATGGGCTGGAATCCACTTACAGGGCTGGTAAGAGCTGGAGCTGGTTCTTGGGCCCCTTTCTGGGTGCACAGCTAGGACCAAATTCTGTATGACTGTTACCCTATGCATGAGTCCACTCATGCATAGGCCCTGTGATTCTTTCAGGGCCCCTTGATACATGGCACTGGTAACAGGACCAAGCCAAGTGGGGCTGTAGATAAGTCCTTAGAGATCAGAGCTTTCTCCTGGTCTGCAGCTGGGATCGGGATTCGTGAGTCAGCTTCCGGGGTGTTGGCCTATGTTCTTAAAACAGCTCTGCTAAGTCTTTGACTGCAGCAAGGTATCACAGTCTCCTACCTGGATCCCAAAACTACCACGAAGGCATTTTTGTCCACAGATGGATGCCAAATTATTGTTCAGAGGGGATATGAGAGGACAGTATTTTATTCAGCCATCTTATTGGATGTCGGTTCTCTGTTTTCTTACTGTTGTCTCTTAAGAATTCTTTGTATATATTGGATATAAGCCCTTCATCAGATATGTATTTTACAAATATATTCTCCTAATCCATACTTGTTTTTCTTTTTCATTCTCTTAAAAGTGTTTTTCATAGGGGCACCTGGGTGGCTCAGTCAGTTAAGTTTCTGCATTTGGCTCAGGTCATGATCCCAGGGTCCTGGGATCGAGCCCCACATCCATCTGACTCTGTTCAGTAGGGAGTCTGTTTCTCCTTCTCCCTCTCTGCTTTTGTGCTCTCCCTCTCACTCTTTCAAATAAATAAAATCTTTTTTTTTTAAAAAAAGGTGTTTTTTCACAGAGCAGCAGTTTTTAATTAAATTAATTAATTTTAAAGATTTATCTATTTATTTTAGAGAGAGAGAGTGGGAGAGGGGGAGAGGAAGAGAGGGAGAGGGAGAGAGGGGATCCTCAAGCAGACTTCCTGCTGAGCCTGACACAGGGTTCAATCCTAGGGCCCTTAGATCATGACCTGAGCTTAAATCAAGAGTTGTCCACTTAACTGACTGAGCCACCCAAGAGCCCCCAGTTTTAATTTTGATAAAGTCCATTAAGTTTTTTCTTTCATAGATCATGCTTTTGGTGTTATATGTGAAAAGTCATCACAAAATCCTATGTCACCTAGATTTTTTCGTATGTTATCTTCTGGGAGTTGTGTATTTTTGCATTTTGCATCTGTTATGGGATCCATTTTGAGCTATGTTTATGAAAGTTGTCAGATCTGTGTCTAGATTCATCTTTTTGTGTGTTCATTTGTTCCCTCATTACTTCTTACCCCATTGAATTGTATTTATTCCCTTATCAAAGATCAGTTAACTGTACTTGTGTCAGTCTATTTATGGGCCCTTTATTTGGTTCCATTGATCTATTTGTCTCTTCTTTCACCAATACCACACTGTCTTGGTTACTGTAGCTTGATAGAAAGTCTTGAAGTTGGGAAGTGTAAGTTCTCCAAATTTGTCTTTCTTCAGTGTTGTGCTGGCTTTTCTGGGTCTTTTGCCTTTCCATGAAAACTTTAGAATCAGTCTGTCAGGACCCATAAAATAACTTGCTAGGATTTGGATTTGAATTGCCTTAAATCTATAGATAAAATTGGTAAAAACTGACATCTTAACTTTGTCTCTGCATCTCATAGAAACCTCCAAGCTTTGTTGGCTTTTCTCTCTCTGCATGGCAGCTTGGAAAATCTGCAGGCAGTTAGCTGGGGGCAAATGTAGGCTTTACCTTGTTAGTTTTTCTTTTCTTGGGAGTCACTTCTTATTTTTTAATTTTTATTTATTTTTTAAATTTATTTTCAGTGTTCCAGAATTCATTGTTTATGCACCACACCCAGTGCTCCATGCAATATGTGCCCTCCATAATACCCAGCACCAGGCTCACCCAACCTCCCACCCCCCGCCCCTCCAGAACTCTCAGATTGTTTTTCAGAGTCTACAGTCTCTCATGATTCTTCTCCCCCTCTAATTTCCCTCAACTCCCTTCTCTCCATCTCTCCATGTCCTCTCTGTTATTCCTTATGCTCCACACATAAGCGAAACCATCATAATTGACTCTCTCTGTTTGACTTATTTCACTCAGCATAATCTCTTCCAGTCGAGCTTCCTATTCCTCAGTGATTTAAAATTTTTTAAATTTTGTCATTATTTGTCAATTTTTTAGTTGTTTGAGTTGAGAGAGTAAATCCAGTCCTTTTGATTCCATCTTGGACACAAGTAAAAATCCTAAAATTTTTATTAAACATAAATTTGGTGAGTTTCCATTTCATATTATTGGTGGGCTAGTTATTCAGACCTACCCTTTAGTTAAAATTAACTGAAAGTATGGCAACACTTTTTACAGTATCTAGAAAGCATTATAGAACTGACAAGTGAGTAAAACAGTCTATCCAAAAGTGAAGGGAAGTTAATACTGAAAGTAAATTGGACATACAAGTTGGTTTTAATCTGGTGGCCTGATAATTGTGGTTAATTTAATTTAATTTAATTTTTTTGTTATTTTTATTTTGAAGATTTTATTTATTTATTTGACAGAGAAAGACACAGCAAGAGAGGGAACACAAACAGGGGTAGTGGGAGAGGGAGAAGAAGGTTTCTGGCTGAGCAGGGAGCCTGATGCAAGACTCAATCCCAGGACCCTGGGATCATGCCCTAAGCTGAAGGCAGACTCTTGATGACTGAGCCACCCAGGTGCCCCAGTTGTGGTTAATTAAAAGAAAATTTATTTTGATGCTATCCCTTGATAAGGGAGATAGAAATGAAAGCTCAATATATACACATAGGTTTTATCATGGGAAATGATTTTCATAGTAACTGATACCATAGAAAATACAGTAATATGCAAATAAAATATTGAATTTAATAAGTTTATAAAAATACAAAAAATCAATTGTGTTTTCCATATATTAGCAAATACAAATAGAATCAGAAATTTTAAAAAGTGATTGTAGTAAAAACCTCAAAATCTAGGCATAAATCTAAAAGAAAACTGAGGGAAATTAAAGGAGGAATACACCAAGCTACATGATTGTTGGATTCAATATTGTAATGTTGTCAAACTATAAATTCTACAAATACAGTAAATCTATAAATTTAGCCCAAAGGTGTTTAAATTCCATTGTTTGTTTTATCAGGAAGTGATGATCTGGTCATAAAAATCAATGAAAATTCAGAGTAAGTAATAGCTAAGGTAATCTTGAAGGAAAAGTACAAAACTAGAGACCATATATGTTCAATACAGGATACAAAATACAGGGAAATAGTAAGAAAGGATATAGTTACACCAGTAACAGAATTATGGATATTCTTATGCAGTTGCTTGATTATTACATAGGTAACATTGCAGCCAACGGAATAAGCAATGTTATTTTCAGTAAATTGTGCCTGGGTGATTTAGCATATAGCAGAAAATTAACCTTGACTCTTCTTTCATACTGTATACAATCAGTACAATTGGTTGCATATATAAATGTGAAAAGTAAAAGAATAAAGATTTTAGAAGAAAGCAGAGGAGAAGGTCTTCAATACATCTGAAATGAGCTATAGAAAGTAAAAATTATAAAGGAGAAATATAATTTGAAATTTATTACAATATAGAATTTCTGATCATAAAGGAATAAAAAGATGTAATGTAGGAGCAAGTATTCACAATACATATGTCTGATGAAGGACTAATATATGAAATATTTTGAAAATGTTTACAAATACGTAAGAGAAAGATCAGCCCAATTAAAAAAGCAGCCAATGGTTTGAACAGACACTTAATAAAAGAGGATGTGTCAATGGCCAATAAATATATGAAAAGGTACTCAACTTCATTTGTTGCCAGGGAAGCTCAGGTTAAAGCCACTGATATCCTACTACACATTCAAAGAGAAATACAGTAACTATGAAGTTTTGATAAAGTTATAAGCAATTATAAATTACATACATTGTGCAGAGTAAGTAGGTATAAAACTTTGAGTAGTTAAACATTTAAAAAAATTTTAATAGCAATTGATGATGAAATCTTTCTCTCTTTTTTTAGAGGATTTTATTTCTTTATTTGACAGAGAGAGAGAGAACACAAACGGGGGAGAAGCACGCCCCCTGCTGAGCAGGGAGCCTGCTCTGGGGCTCTGGGTCTTGATTCCAGGACCCTGGTATCATGATATGACCCAAAGGCAGAGGCTTAACCAACTGAGCCACCCAGATCTACCCACACCCCTGCATGATGAAATATCTCTTAAATTAGGAATAGAAGGGGAACATTTTTAGTCTGATAGAATAGCTGAAAAGAACAGAAAGTATAATACTTCATGGTTGATTACTTAAAAATTTTTCTTGAAATCAAAATGATTCAAACATTATACTGGGAATACTATATTGTATAATAATAGTAATTAAAAAGCACAAGTTTGGAAAGGAAGAGAAAAATCTGTCATTTTTTCTTTGATAACATTGTGTATATAGAAAATGAAAAAGAATTTGGAAAATATTAGAATGTAAGAGTGAATTTTGTAAGGTCGCTTTATATAAAAGGACTATAAAATAGCCGCTGTTTTACATATCAGCAACAAAAAAATTAAAAAGTGAAATTTTTATTAAAAACATTATTTATAGGGGCCCCTGGGTGGCTAAGTCAGTTAAGCTTTGGACTCTTGATTTTAGCTCAGGTCATAATCTCAGGGTCTGAAATCAAGCCCAGTGTCAGGCTCTGCATTCAGCGGGGAGTCTGCTTGAGATTCTCTCTGTTGTCCCTCTTCCCCTCCCCAACTTTATGTGCACTCTCTCTCAAATAAATAAATAAAATCTTCAAAATCCCATAATTTACAGTGGTTTCATAATCATGCACTTTCCAAGGATAAATCTAACATGGTATGTTCTATATTTATATACTAAAACAACACTTTTTTGAGAGGGATATAAAAATACCTTTAAGAATGATGGGATGGCTCAGTCAGTTAAGCATCTGCCTTTGGCTCAGGTCATGATTCCCAAGTCCTGAGATTGAGCCTGCTGAAAAGGGAGCCTGCTTCTCCCTCTCCCTCTGCTGCTCTCCCACCTGCCTGTGCGCTCTCGGTCTCTCTGTCAAATAAATAAATACAATCTTTTAAAAAATAAAAAACCCTCTAAGATGGGGATATAATTTGTGTATGAATTAAAGCAATATTATAAATATGTCAAAATGTCCAAACTGATGCAAATCTAATCGTGTATGTTTATGTGTGTGTGTTAAAGAGATGCAGAGAAAGAGAAAGACTGGCCATGCAGGAAAAAAAGAGAAAAACAAAAATAAACTAACCAATTTTACACAGGCAAGAACAAATGGTGATCATAATTCAAGTAGTATTGATGTTTATATTAAGTTTCAATGGATTAAACACTCCAACTGAAAAGTAGATATTGTTGGATCGCATAAAAAAGCAGGTTCCTACTATGCTCTGTCTAAAAGAACACAGATATGTGTTAGACACAAAACAATTGGGGAGAAATAGTTTTCATAGAAAAGGTTATATCATGCAACCTGTGGGAATTAGAAAGCTTGAGTGGCTGTATTAGAACCTGACATCATTGACTCTAACATGAATGTATACTAGAGATAATGAATGCCATTTTCTACTGATGAAGGGGTCAACCCCTCAGAAAGACATAAAATAACTGATAACAGAACTTAAAAATATGTATGATAATTGACTCTCTCTGCTTGACTTATTTCACTCAGCATAATCTCTTCCAGTCCCATCGCATGTTTCACTTATTTGTGGAGCATAACAAATAGCATGGAGGACACGGGGAGTTAGAGAGGAGAAGGGAGTTGGGGGAAATTGGAAGGGGAGGTGAACCATGAGAGACTATGGACTCTGAAAAACAATTTGAGGGTTTTGAAGTGGCGGGGGGTGGGAGGTTGGGGTACCAGGTGGTGGGTATTATAGAGGGCACGGATTGCATGGAGCACTGGGTGTGGTGAAAAAATAATGAATACTCTTATGCTGAAAATAAATAAAAAATAAATTTTAAAAATATGTATGCTAAAAATGGACAAAACTAAATTGAAAATAGATCCATGATCAAAGTTGAAAATTTTACCATACACTGTCAGTATTGATAGAACAACTAGACAAAGAATTCATTAAGAATACAACAAATCTGAATAGTAGTATCAACAGCCTTGAGTTAATTAATATTTATAAAACACTACATCTAACACCACAGAATATACCTTCTTTTCACATGCAAATGGAATGTTCATTGAGACAAATGCTGTTCCTTAAAAGAAGTTTTTATAAATGTAAAAATACTGAAATAATACTGTAATTATTACATTAGAAATCAATTAAAAATGCTATCTAGAAAAATGCCAGAATTAAGTTGGAAATCAATAAAAATGAGATAGTAAATCTACAAAATATTTTGAAATTAAATAATGTACTTCTAAGTAAGGTGTGGTTATAGATAGTCATAAGGATAATTAATATATTTTGAACTAAAAGTAATGAAATATTAAACATGTAAACAACATATTAAAATCCATGGTATATAGATATTAATGTGGTTAGAAAGAAATTCATAGGTGTAGATGCATATATCATCAAAGGGTTTTTTAAAAAGGATTTAGAGGAGTCAAGATGGCAGAGAATTAGAAGTAGGAGGCTGAGATGACATCAGGTAGCAGGAGATCAGCTAGATAGCTTATCAAACCATTCTGAACACCTACAAATCCAACAGGAGATCGAAGAGAAGAAGAGCAACAATTCTAGAAACAGAAAATTGACCATTTTCTGAAAGGTAGGACTGGCGGAGAAGTGAATCCAAAGCCACAGGAAGATAGACCGTGTGGGGAGGCGCCAGCTCCCGGCAAGCAGCAGAGCAATGGAGCACAAAATCAGGACTTTTAAAAATCTGCTCCACTGATGGACATTGCTCCAGAGGCTGAACCGGGGTGAATCCCATGCGGGGACACCGTGGCCCCAGATTCCGTGGGGTTACAGAAGGATCAGGGGTGTCAGAGTGTCACAGAGCTGGCAGGTATTAGAGTGGGGAAACTGGCTACAAAGACAGAGCTGAGGAATGAACTCTCAATTTGGGGTTAACTTGAACTGTAATCCATGGCACAGGCCACTGCTCTGTCAGTGGGGTCCCCACAAGATCTGGGGAGACCCACCCTGGAAGAGCTCAGGGATCTGTGGGGTTCGGAGACTCCAGGTGGAGCTGTGTGCCAGAGACAGAGACGCTTGGTCACAGGCTGGGTGAGCTCCGAGTGCAGCCGGAGGCCAGGGAGACAGGAGTGAGTGAGCGCTTTTCTCTGAGGGCACACTGAGGAGAGGGGCCATGGGCTCTTGGCTCCTCTGGGCCGGAGATTGGGAGGCGGCTATTTTCATTCCCGTCCTCTGGAACTCTATGGAAAGTGTTCAAGGAACAAAAGCTCCCGAAGGTGAACCCAAGTGAATAACTTAGCCTGGCCCCTGGTAAGGGTGGTGCAATTCTGCCTGGGGCAAAGACACTTGAGAATCACTACAACAAGCTCCTCCCCCAGAAGATCAACAAGAAATCCAGCCAAGACCAAGTTCACTTACCAAGGAGAACAGCGGAATTCCAGAGGAGGAGAAAGCAAACATGGAATTCTTGGCTTTCTCCCCATGATTCTTTAGTCTTGCAAAGTTAATTAATTAAAAAAATTTTTTTTTCTCCGTCAAATTTTTTTAACTTTTACCCTTTCCTCTTTTGATGTTTTTTAAAACTAGTTTATCTTAACAATAATTTTCATTAAAAAAATCTTTTTTGAACCATCATTATTACAGTCATATTTTATCCTTCATTGTATCTAACTTTACTTTTTGTATACACATAGGGTTTTTTCTTCTAAAAAATTTGGTGTACAACTTCTAATAGATCAAAATACACTCTAAATCTAGCCTCGGGCTTGTTCTAGTTTCCAGCCTGAGCAAATTCTCACCACTTTCTTTTTCTTTATTCTCTCAACCAACTTACCTTATTGACTCCTTTTTCAGAAATTAAAAAAAATTTTTTTTCTTTCATCTTTATAGTTGTATTCCATCCCTTCATTGTGTTCACCCTTATATATGTCTTCCATTCTTTAAAATGTTGGGAGGTAGTTTCTTCTGAGAGATCAAAATACTCCCCAAATTAAGTGAGTGACCCTGTTCTAGTCACTAGTCATATATATATATATATTCTTTTTTTTTTAAAGATTTTATTTATTTATTTATTTGACAGAGAGAAATCACAAGTAGATGGAGAGGCAGACAGAGAGAGACAGAGGGAAGCAGGCTACCCGCTGAGCAGAGAGCCCGATGCAGGACTCGATCCCAGCACCCTGAGATCATGACCTGAGCCGAAGGCAGCTGCTTAAACCACTGAGCCACCCAGGCGCCCCATATATATATTCTTTTTTATATTTTTTCCTTATTTGTTTTCTTTTAAAAAATTTTTTCTGAACTAATTACCCCCTCGCCCCTTCCCCCCACCATTTGGGGTCTCTTCTGATTTGGTTAAAGCACATTTTCCTGGGGTCTTTACTATCCTTTAAATATTTTATTTGCTCCTTCATAGATTCTTATTTGGACAAAATGATGAGGCGGAAAAACTCACCACACACACACACACACACACAAAGAACAAGAGGCAGTACCAAATCAGACATAATCAATATGGACATTGATAATATGTCAGATCTAGAGTTCAGAATGACAATTCTCAAGGTTCTAGCTGGGCTCGAAAAAGGCATGGAAGATACTAGAGAAGCCTTGTCTGAAGAAATAAAAGCCCTATCTGAAGAAATAAAAGAACTAAAATCTAACCAAGTTAAAATAAAAAAGCTATTAATGAGGTGCAATAAAATGGAGGCTCTTACTGCTAGGATAAATGAGTCAGAAGAGAGAATTAGTGATATAGAAGACCAAATGACAGAGAATAAAGAAGCTGAGCAAAAGAGAGAGAAACAACTACTGGACCACGAGGAGAATTCGAGAGATAAGTGATACCATAAGATGAAATAATATTAGAATAATTGGGATTCCAGAAGAAGAAGAAAAAGAGAAGGGGGCAGAAGGTGAATTGGAGTGAATCATTGTAAGAATTTTCCTAATACAGCAAAGAGAAAAAGCATCAAAATCCAGGGAGTGAAGAGAACCCCCCTCAAAATCAATAAAAATAGGTCCACACCCTGTCATCTAATAATAAAATTTACAAGTCTTAGCAACAAGGAGAAAATCCTGAAAGCAGCCCGGGACAAGTCTGTAACATACAATGGTAAAAATATTAGATTGTCAGCAGACTTATCCACAGAGACCTGGCAGGCCAGAAAGAATTGGCATGATATATTCAGAGTACTAAACAAGAAAAACATGCAGCCAAGAATACTATATCCAGCTAGGCTATCATTGAAAATAGAAAAGCTTCCAGGACAAACAAAAACTGAAAGAATTTGCAAACACCAAACCAGCTCTACAGGATATATTGAAAGGGGTCCTCTAAGCAAAGAGAGACCCTACAAGTAGTAGATCAGAAAGGAACAGAGACAATATACAGTAACAGTCACCTTACAGGCAATACAATGGCACTAAATTCATACTTCTCAATAGTTACCCTGAATGTAAATGGGCTAAAGGCCCCAATCAAAAGACACAGGGTATCAGAATGGATAAAAAAACAAAACCCATCAATATGCTGCCTCCAAGAAACTCATTTTAGACCTGAAGACACCTCCAGATTTAAAGTGAGGGGGTGGAAAACAATTTACCATGCTAATGGACATCAGAAGAAAACTGGAGTGGCAATCCTTATAACAGATCAGTTAGATTTTTTTTTATTAAATTTATTTATTTATTTTCAGAAAAAAAGTATTTATTATTTTTTTCACCACACCCAGTGCTCCATGCAATCCGTGCCCTCTATAATACCCACCACCTGGTATGCCAACCTCCCACCCCCCCGCCACTTCAGACCTCTCAGATTGTTTTTCAGAGTCCATAGTCCCTCATGATTCACCTCCCCTTCCAATTTATCCCAACTCCCTCTCCTCTCTAACACCCCTTGTCCTCCATGATATTTGTTATGCTCCACAAATAAGTGAATCCATATGATAATTGACTCTCTCTGCTTGACTTATTTCACTCAGCATAATCTCTTCCAGTCCCGTCCATGTTGCTACAAAAGTTGGGTATTCATCCTTTCTGATGGAGGCATAATACTTCATAGTGTCTATGGACCACATCTTCCTTATCCATTCATCCGTTGAAGGGTATCTAGGTTCTTTCCATAGTTTGGCGACCATAGCCATTGCTGCTATAAGCATTGCGGTACAGATAGCCCTTCTTTTCACTACATCTGTATCTTTGGGGTAAATACCCAGGAGTGCAATGGCAGGGTCATAGGGAAGTTCTATTTTTAATTTCTTGAGGAATCTCCACACTGTTCTCCAAAGAGGCTGCACCAGCTTGCATTCCCACCAACAGGGTAAGAGGGTTCCCCTTTCTCCACATCCTCTCCAACACATGTTGTTTCCTGTTTTGTTAATTTTGGCCGTTCTAACTGGTGTAAGGTGGTATCTCAATGTGGTTTTAATTTGAATCTCCCTGAGGGCTAGTGATGATGAACATTTTTTCATGTGTCTGATAGCCATTTGTATGTCTTGATTGGAGAAGAGTCTGTTCATATCTTCTGCCCATTTTTTGATATGTTTACATGTTTTGTGTGTGTTGAGTTTGAGGAGTTCATTATAGATCCTGGATATCAACCTTTCAGATCAGTTAGATTTTAAGCCAAAGACTATAGTAAGAGATGAGGAAGGACACTATATCATACTCAAAGGGTCTTTCCAACAAGAAGATCTAACAATTTTAAATATCTATGCCCTTAATGTGGGAGCAGCCAACTATATAAGCCAATTAATAATGAAATCAAAGAAACACATTGACAATAATACAATAATAGCAGGGGACTTTAACAACCTCCTCACTTAAATGGACAGATCATTCAAGCAAAAGATCAACAAGGAAATAAAGGACTTAAATGGCACACTGGCCAGATGGACATTCAGAACATTCCATCCCAAAGCAACAGAATACACATTCTTCTCTAGTGCACATGAAACATTCTCCAGAATAGATCACATCCTGGGTCATAAATCAGGTCTCAACCAGTATCAAAAGATTGGGATCATTCTCTGCATATTTTCAGACCACAATGCTCTGAAGCTAGAACTCAATCACAAGAGGAATTTTGGAAAGAACCCAAATACATGGAGACTAAACAGCATCCTTCTAAAGAATGAATGGGTCAACTAGGAAATTAAAGAAGTATTTAAAAAATTCATGGAAACAAATGATAATGAAAACACAACGGTTCAAAATCTGTGGAACACAGCAAATGCAGTCCTGAGAGGAAAATATATAATGATACAAGCCTTTCTCAAGAAACAAGAAAGGTCTCAAATACACAACCTAACCTAACCCTACACCTAAAGGAGCTGGAGAAAGAACAACCAGGAAAGCCTAAACCCAGCAGAAGAGAAATCATAAAGCTCAGAGCAGAAATCAATGAAATAGAAGCCAAAAAAACAATAGAACACATCAACGAAACTAGGAGCTGGTTCTTTGTAAGAATTGATAAACCCTTGGCCAGACTTATCAAAAAGAAAAGAGAAAGGACCCAAACAAATAAAGTCATGAATGAAAGAGGAGAGATCACAACCAACACCAAAGAAATACAATTATAAGAACATATTATGAGCAACTCTATGCCAGCAAATTTGACAATCTGGAAGAAATGGATGCATTCCTAGAAACATATAAACTACCACAACTGAACCAGGAAGAAATAGAAAACATCAACAGACCCATAACCAGTAAGGAAACAGTCATCAAAAATCTCCCAACAAACAAAAGCCCAGGGCCAGATGGCTTCCCAGGGGAATTCTACATTTAAACATTTAAGGAAGAATTAATTCCTATTCTCCTGAAACTGTTCCAAAAAATAGAAATGTAAGAAAACCTTCCAAACTCATTTTATGAGGCCAGCATCACCTTGATCCCCAAACCAGACAAGGATCCCATCAAAAAAGAGAATTACAGACCAATATACTTGATGAACACAGATGCGAAAATTCTCACCAAAATACTAGCCAATAGGATCCAACAGTACATTAAAAATATTATTCACCACGACCAAGTGGGATTTATTCCAGGGCTGCAAGGTTGGTTCAACATCTGCAAATCAATCAATGTAATACAATATATTAATAAAAGAAATAACAAGAACCAGATGATACTCTCAATAGATGCTGAAAAGCATTTGACAAAGTACAGATTCCCTTCCTGATCAAAACTCTTCAAAGTGTAGGGATAGAGGGCACATATCTCAATATCATCAAAGCCATCCATGAACACCCCACTGCAAATATCATCCTCAATGGAGAAAAACTAAGAGCTTTTCTGCTAAGGTCAGGAATACAGCAGGGATGTCCATTATCACCACTGCTATTCAACATAGTACTAGAAGTCCTAGCCTCAACAATCAGACAACAAAAAGAAATTAAAGGCATCTAAATCAGCAAAGAAGAAGTCAAACTCTCACTCTTTGCAGATAATATGATACTATATGTGGAAAACCCAAAAGACTCCACTCCAAATCTGCTAGAACTTGTACAGGAATTCAGTAAAGTGTCAGGATATAAAAATCAATGCACAAAAATCAGTTGCATTTCTTTACATCACCAACATGACAGAATAAAGAGAAATTAAGGAGTCAATCCCATTTGCAATTGCACCCAAAACCATAAGATACCTAGAAATAAACTTAACCGAAGAGGCAAAGAATCTATACTCAGAAAACTTTAAAGTACTCATGAAGGAAATTGAGGAAGACACAAAGAAATGGAAAAATGTTCCATGCTCATGGATTGGAAAAACAAATATTGTGAAAATGTCTATGCTACCTAAAGCAATCTACACGTTTAATGTGATCCCTATCAAAATCCCATCCATTTTTTTCAAAGAAATGGAACAAATAATCCTAAAATGTATATGGAATCAGAAAAGACCTCAAATAGCCAAAGGAATATTGGAAAAGAAAACCAAAGTTTGTGGCATCACAATTCCAGACTTCGAACTCTATTACAAAGCTGTCATCATCAAGACAGTATGGTACTGGCACAAAAACAGACACATAGATCAATGGAACAGAATAGAGAGCCCAGAAATAGACCCTCAACTCTATGGCCAGCTAATCTTCAACAAAGCAGGAAAGAATGTCCAATGGAAAAAAGACAGCCTCTTCAATAAATGGTGTTGGGAAAATTGGACAGCCACATGCAGAAAAATGAAATTGGACCATCTCCTTACACCACACATGAAAATAGACTCAAAATGGATGAAGGACCTCACTGTGAGAAAGGAATCATCAAAATCCTTGAGGAGAACACAGGCAGCAACCTCTTCGACCTCAGCCGCAGCAATGTCTTCCTAGGAACATCACCAAAGGCAAGGGAAGCAAGGGCAAAAATGAATGACTGGGACTTCATCAAGATCAAAAGCGTTTGAGCAGCAAAGCAAACAGTTAACAAAACCAAAAGACAACTGACAGAATGGGAGAAGATATTTGCAAATGACATATCAGATAAAGGGCTAGTATCCAAAATCTATAAAGAACTTAGCAAATTTAACACCCAAAGAACAAATAATCCAATCAAGAAATGGGCAGAGGACATGAACAGACATTTCTGCAAAGAAGACATCCAGATGGCCAACAGACACATGAAAAAGTGCTCCACATCACTTGGCGTCAAGAAATACAAATCAAAACCATTGTGAGATAACACCTCACATCAGTCAGAATCACTAAAATCAACAAGTCAGGAAATGACAGATGCTGGCGAGGATGTGGAGAAAGGGGAACCCTCCTACACTGTTGGTAGGAATGCAAGCTTGTGCAACCACTCTGGAAAACAGCATGGAGGTTCCTCAAAATGTTGAAAATAGAACTACCTTATGACCAAGCAATTGCTCTACTGGATATTTACCCTAAAGATACAAATGTAGTGATCCAAAGGGGCACGTGCACCTGAATTTTTATAGCAGCAATGTCCACAACAGCCAAACTATGGAAAGAACCTACATGTCCATCAGAAGATGAATGGATAAAGAAGATGTGATATATTTATATACAATGGAATACTATGCAGCCATCAAAAGAAATGAAATCTTGCCATTTGCAACAACATGGATGGAGCTAGAGGGTATTATGCTTAGCGAAATAAGTCAATCAGAGAAAGACAACTCTCATATGATCTCCCTGATATGAGGAAGTGGAGATGCAACATGGGGGGTTTGGGGGGTAGGAAAAGAATAAATGAAACAAGATGGGATCAGGAGGGAGACAAACCATAAGAGACTCTCAATGTCACAAAGCAACCTGAGGGGGTCTGGGGGAGGGGGTAGGGAGAGGGTGGGGGGTTATGGACATTGGGGAGGGTATGTGCTATGGTGAGTGCTGTGAAATGTGTAAACCTGACAATTCACAGACTTGTACCCCTGGGGCTAATAATATATTATATGTTTATAAAAAATTTTTTAAAAAAAGGATTTAACATTTACCTAAGGATTCTTACTTCTTTAAGAATGAAGAGAAATACAAGTAAATTACATCCAAGGTAAGTTGAAGGAAGGAATTAATAAGCATATGACCATAAGTCAATGAAATAAAAAATGAAAAAGAATAAAGGAAATTAACAACAGAGAAGTTTGTTTCTTTGAGCAAATTAGTAAAATTAACATTGCAGGAGCAAGACTGGTCAAGAAAAATTTCTAGTTTCAAGAAAGAAGGGTTATTATTAAGATCATAAAAACATGAAAAGGGTACTAAAAATATTATTAATTACATTATACTAAAACATTTCACATAAGATAAAATGTCAAGTTGCTCAAAAGACAAAAATTACCAGAGACAAGATTAAAGAGAAAATCAGAATATGAATAAATTATCCACAATCTCCAAATAAAACTCTAGCCTCAGATAATTCAACTGGAGATTTATTTCTTTTAAGATTTTGAAAATTTATTTATTAGAGAGAGCACAAGCAAGGGGAGTGCAGAGGGAAAGGAAGAAGCAGGCCTCTGGTTGAGCAGGGTGCCCCATTCAGGGCTGGATCTCGGGATCATGACCTGAATCAAAGGCAAACATTTAACCAGCTGAGCCACCCAGATGCCCCTCAACTGGAGATTTATAGCAAACATTTAAGGAGGGATTTCTCAAAAAGTTTTTAAGAAAAGATGAAACACCTCCTAACTTGTTTTATGAAGCCATCACAACAAATACTAAAACCTGGCAACTACATGATATGAAATCTACAAATAGCTCTCACAAACACAGACAGGCATCCTAAACAGGCATTAGTGGATAAAATGGAGCAGTTTATTATAGAAATTATATTATATATTTATTATAAATAATAATTTATAAAAGTGTATTAAATCATTATATTATGTAAATAATATAATGCACCAATATTTAGTAGAGTTGATTCTGGGAATACAAGGGTATTATAAAATGAAAAAGTGAATCAATGTATGTATAATCATTGAGATTATTTCCTCATCATTTTGCAGTCTGCAGTCTGTTGTGATACTCTATTTCATTCCTAATATTGACATTTTGTGTTTCTTTTTTTTTTTTCTTTTTGTCAGTCTTGGCTAGAAGTTTGTCAGTTTTATTGATCTTTTCAAAGGAGCAGCTTTTGTTTCATTGGTTTTTCTATAGTTTTTCTGTTTCCAATTCCATTGATTTCCACTCTTACTTTCATTGTGTCCTTCCTTTTGCTTGACTGGGGTTTAATGTTTTCTGCTTTTTCTACTTTCTTCAGGTGAGAACTTAGATTATTGATGACCCCCCCCCCCTTTTTTTTAACCTTTCCTCTTTTCTAAGTTAAGCATTTAGTGTTCTAATTTTACCCCTCAGGACTGGTTTAGCACAAATTCTGAATGTGTTGAATTTTCATTTTTATTCAATTTAGTGTATATTTTATTTCCCTTGTGATTTTCTCTAAAGAAATGTGTTGTGTAGCTTCCAAGTGTTTGGAGATTTTTCTGTTTTATTTCTGTTATTAATTTCTAGTCAGATTCCATTGTGGTCAGGCTTACAGGGAACAAACTCTGATTTACAATCCTTTTTAATCAGCTGAGGCTTGTTTTATGGTCTACGATATAGTCTACCTTGGTATATGGCCCATAGGAACTTGGAAGAAATACATATTCTGCTCTAGTTGGGTAGAGTGGCCTATAAATGTCACTGAGATCCTGTGGCTGATGATGTTATTTTCTCTATTGATGATAATGATTTCCTTTCTTGTTGTTGTCAGTTGCTGAGAAGGAGTGGAGATATCCCTAAATGTAATTGTGTATTTGTCTGTATTTCCTTTTTACCTCTTGCAATGATTTCTTCACGTATTTTGCAACTTTGTTGTTTGGAACATTCACATTAGATTTTCTCTGTCTTGATGTATTTGTCCTTTTATCATTATGTAATGACATATAATTCTTTGCTCTGATGTCTACTTTTCTGATGTTAATAAAGTCATTCCTGCTATTATTTTTTAATGTTCACATGGTATATAATTTTCTATTCATTTATTTACAACCTATTATATAGTTAAATTTGATGTGAGTTCAAATTTAAAAAATTTTGATGTGAGTTCTTATAGATAGCATATATTTAGATTATTGTCTAGTATACCCTGACAATCCCTGACTTTTAATTTGTGTATTTAGATAATTTAAATGTAATTAATGGTATGATAAGGTTTAAATATTTCATATTATTTTTGTCCTTTGTTATTTTATTTATCTCTTCCTCTTTTCTGCCATTCTGTGAATTATTTGAACATTATTTAGAATTCTATTTGAGTTATCTATAGTATTTTTTAGTGTAACTCTAATTAAAGATTTTGTAGTGATTATTCTCAGTACTACACTTATATCCATAACTTGTCAGTTTATTGAAGAATCATTTTACTGATTCAGGAGAGGTTTAGAAAACTTATCTCCTTTATGTCTTCTTGGTCTTTCCTATTTAAAACATAATTGACTTACTATAGTACCCAAAGGAATCTACAGATTTAATAAAACCCTTATCAAAATATCAATATCATTTTTCACAGAACTAGAACAAATAATCCTAAAATTTTTATGGAACCACAATAGATCCTGAATAACCAGAGCAATCTTGAAAAAGAAAAACAATATTGGAGGTATCACAATTCCAGATTACTACAAAGCTGTAGTAATCAAAACAGTATGGTACTGGCACAAAAAAGGCACATAGATCAGTGCAACACAATAGAAAACCCAGAAATAAACCCACAATTATATGATCAATTAATCTTCAACAAAGGAGAATTGAATATATAATGGGAAAAAAGACATTTGCTTCAATAAATAGTATTGGGAAAACTGGAAAGCTACATGCAAAAGAATGAAATTGGACCACTTTCTTTCACCACACATGAAAACAAATTCAAAATGGATGAAAGAACTAAATGTGAGGTTGAAACCATAAAAATCTTAGAAGAGAGCTCAGGCAACAATTTCTCTGACATTGGCTGTAGCAACATTTTTCTTTCTTTATTTTTTTTAATTTATTTTCAGCATAACAGTATTCATTATTTTTTCACCACACCCAGTGCTCCATGCAATCCATGCCCTCTATAATACCCACCACCTATTCCCCCAACCTCCCACCCCCCGCCACTTCAAATCCCTCAGATTGTTTTTCAGAGTCCATAGTCTCTCATGGTTCATCTCCCCTTCCAATTTCCCCCAACTCCCTTCTCCTGTCTAACTCCCCATGTCCTCCATGCTATTTGTTATTGTAGCAACATTTTTCTAGTTACATCTTCTGAAGCAAAGGAAATAAAAGCAAAAATAAACTATTGGGACTACATCAAAGTAAAAAGCTTCTGCATAGTGACAGATAAACAATAAAACTAAAAGGCAACCTACTGAATGGGAAAAGGTATTTGGAAATGCCATATGTGATAAAGGGTTAGTTTAAAAAATACATGAAGAACTTACAGGGGCGCCTGGTTGGCTCAGTTGTTAATGTCTGCCTCTGGCTCAGGTCATGACCCCAGGATTCTGGGATTGAGCCCTGCATCAGACTCCTTGCTCAGCAGGAAGCCTGCTTCACCCTCTCCTGCTCTTCCTGCTTGTATTCCCCCTCCCACTGTGTTTCTCTCTGTTAAATAAATAAAATCCTTAAAAAAAAAAAAAGAACAAAAAACCCAAGAACTTATAAAGCTCAACACCCAAAAAACAAATAATCTAATTAAAAAATGGGCAGAAGACATGAACAGACATTTCTCCAAAGAAGACTTAGAGAAACAAATGAACAAAGGCGGGGCAGGGGAGGAAGAGAGCCGAACCAAGAAACAGACTCTTTTTTTTTTTTTTTAATTTAAATTTTTAAATTTTTAAATAAGCATATAATGTGTTTTTATCCCCAGGGGTACAGGTCTGTGACTCGCCGGTTTACACGTTTCACAGTACTCATCATCAGACTCTTAACTTTAGAGAATACATCAGACTCTTAACTATAGAGAATAAACTGGTTACCTGAGGGGAGGTGGTGGGGGGGATGGGTGAAATAGGCAAAAGGGATTAAGGAGTGCACTTATCATGATGAACACTGAGTAATGTATAGAAGAGTTGAATTACTCTATTGTACCCATGAAATGAATATAATACTATATGCTAACTGTACTGGAATTAAAACTTTAAAACAACAAGAAAATAAATGACTTTAATATTTCTTATACCTACATTGAGGACCACAATAGAGTGTTACAATTTTTGCTTCAACTGTCAAAAATAATTCAGAAAACTAGAAACTAGAAGGAAATTATATTGTATTTACCCATGTTTTTGTTCCTTCTGTTGTTCTTTCCTACTGATACTACAACATTTCTTTTATTCACTTCCTTTCTGTGTAAAGAATTTCCTTTAGCCATTCTTTTAGGTTGGTCTACTTATGACTTACCCCCTCCTCAGTTTTCCTTCAACTGAGAGTGTGTTTATTTGCTCTTTATTCTTGAAATATAGTTTCCCAGATATAGGTATCTGGCTTACACTTAATATTTTCTTAGTACTTCAAAAATGTTATGCCACTTTCTCCTGGCCCTTATAGTTTCTTATGAGAAATCTCCTGTCCTTTGGATTGTTTTTTTCCCCCCTATGTGTTATCGGGTTTTTAATTTTTTTCCCTTCCATTTTTTCCCCTCTAGGTACTGTGAAGGTTTTCTCTCTGGCCATTATGAAGACTTTTCTTTGTCTTTATTTTCAGAAAATAAATTTGGTATGTCTTGGGTACATACTGTTTTGGGGGTGTTTATTTTTACTTTAGTCATCTTCTTGCATCTATAAATTTCTCTCTCTCTCTCTCTCTTTTTTCCAACAGGGAGGCTTTGGCCCTTATTTCCTGAATTATTTTGTATTCTACACTTTTCCCTTCTTTTTTTCTGAGACTTCAATGCTGTGAATGTTACATATTTTGTTATAATCCCACGGGTCACTGAGGCTTGGTACATTAACTTTTCAATGTATTTCTTGCTATTGTTCAGACTAATGATTCTGCCTGATCTTTAAGTTTACTAATTCTTTCCTTTGTCCCCTCCATTCTGCTATTCAACCTATCTATTGAGTTATTTATTTTGGTTATTGAATTTTTCCACTCTAAAATTTCCATTGGGTTCTTCTTTATAGCTTTGATTTCTTTGCTGAGAGTTTTCATTTGTTTAGAGTCTTACTTCCCTTTAAAAAATTTTGTTTCAAGTGTGTTAATTATTGCCTATTGAAGCATTTTTATGATGGCTACTTTAAAATCCTTGTCAGGTAGTTTAACATTTGTATCATCTCTGTGTTAACATTCATTGATTCTCTTTTCTCATTCAAGTTGAGATATTCCAGTTTATTTAGTATTATGAGTGATTTTTTAAAATTGAAATCATGACCTTTTGGGTAATATGTCATGCAGTTCTAGATCTTAATTAAATCTTTTACTTTATCAGGACTCTTCTGATATCACCCCATTGGCACACACTCCTTTCTATCTGGTGCAGGTGGAAGTCCTGTTTCTCTACCTTGCCTCTGTGGACATGGAGGGTAGAGGAGCTCTTCATCATTATGGAGTAAGGGTAGGATTTCAGACCTCCCATGAAACTCCTACTGATGCCACTCTGACTGAAAGGGGGAGAAACACCTCATTACTGCTCTAAACATGGCCTTAACTGATTGGGAGTGTGTGTGTGTGTGTTGGCCTCCTTACCTCTTAGTCAAACAGCACACTGAATTCTCCAAGAAAGGTGGTATATCCTGAAGTACCAAGCAAATGATGTTTATCTTGGAACATTAAGATCTAATTGTGCTGGCAGCCTGTAGGCATATCCTGAGCTTTGTGGAACATCACGGGTGAGGCGAGGAACTGCATGTTCAGACCACGAAAGGAGCAGGCTAGAGATTTGGCGATAGAAGAGCTCTGCTGACCAGTGATCAGTGTCACTACTGGTGATTTAATTCAGCCAAAAAAAAAATTGACATGTAATATCAACCTACTTCCCCTGGAACATATAGGGGCTCCTCAAAAACCCTGCCATTCTTAGATACAATATATGGACAGGGTACATTGTTAGTATTGGTGAGAATGTATTAAGAATTAAAATGGGGGTGCGTGGGTGGCTCAGTGGGTTAAGCCTCTGCTTCAGCTCAACTCATTATCCCAGTCTCTTGGGATCGAGCCCTGCATAGGGCTCTCTGCTCAGCAGAGAGCCTGCTTCCCCCTCTGTCTCTGCCTGCCTCTCTGCCTACTTGTGACCTCTTTCTCTGTCAAATAAATAAATAAAATCTTTTAAAAAAAAGAATTAAAATGTTTTCATGCATGTTACCTGTTTCCTGGTTCATTCATCTAGTCTCTATCCCACCTAAGCTTTTTGTTTTTGTAGTAATAGTTGTTGTTTTGTCTTGCTTTAGCAAATAATTGACAAAGACAATCTAACTTCCAGTGAAAAGTGATTGGCTTAGTTTCCATGTAAGAATTATGTAAGATGACTAAAAGAAACACATGGAATAAACAGGGAGTGATCAAAGAAAAATAATATTTTTTTCTAGAAAAAAATGCCACCAAGTAAAATAAAAATACTATTATTAGAAGTATTATGCCACTATGGTTTGTCGATTTTTTATTTTTTAAAAGATTTTAGAAAGAGGAAGCGAGCATGAGAGGGGGAGGGTCAGAGGGAGAAGGAGACCACCTGCTGAGCAGGGAGTCTGATATGGGACTCCATCTCCAGACATCAGGATCATGACCTGAACTGAAGGCAATCGCTCAACCGAGTCATCCAGGTGCCCAAGTTTGTCAATTCAGACCTCATCTATTATTTTATAGCAATGTAGATGAAGCTGTATTTTATCTAGTTTATCTCTGAAACCCTCATTCTTCTATAGTGTGAACTTGTTGTTGCTCTACAGACTATATAGCTCTCATCCTTTGATTTTGTTTAATAATAACCTTCTGAGTTGGCACACATATTCCTGGAAGTCATATGTAAAATTTTTCAATTACTCCTTCTTTTTGTTCAAGTGACTTCTTTTATTTATTTATTTTTAATAAAAAAGATTTTATTTATTTATTTGAGAGAGAGAGAGAAAGAGAGCACAAGCAAAAGGGAGCAGTGAACAGATGGAGAGGGAGAAGCAGGCCCCCTGTTAAGCAGGGATCTAGACTCAGGGCTTGATCAGGAGCTGAGCTGAAGGCAGATACTTAACCTACTGAACCATCCAGGCACCCCAAGTGACTTCTTTTAGGAGGGAATGTGGGAAGTAAACATCAGTACCGTGCATTCCAACATGTGAATTTTTTCTCTATATATTCAAACAATGTAAATCAAAAACTGAGGACAAACTTGCACGCATAAAAATGTCTTATAATTAGCCTTATTTTATATATGTGTGTGTGTGTGTGTGTGTGTGTGTGTGTAAACATACATATAAATTATGAATGGGCAATTTGGGATCAGCAGCTGCCTGAGCATCTGCAATATGACTGAAAATAAATGAAAAAATAAGGTCACATCAGAGCTATTATTTGGGAATTAGCCAATAAATGGTGACAAATACATAAACTGTAATTAGTGTCTTTGGATGGATTCAGGAGTTCACTCTCTTCATGAAACAATAATGTGATGCAATAGCAAATGTTTGGATATTAGAAATATGATTAAGATAATGTGAAGAAATATTTGAAATGCAAATCCAAGTGAAAAGTATGAGCAAAATGCACGAGACGTAGAGGGTCAATTCAGGAAAGCTGATATCGGATTAATTAGATGTCTGGTTAATATCTGGTTTTCAAGGGGGAGGACAGAGAAAAGAGGGAAGGAAATTACAAAAAGTTACGTGAATTTGAAAATGGATCTTCTTGCCATATAAATAATGGATCTTATTTTTTTCCAGAAATGCTCAAAGTAATACTATTTTATATAGTAAGTAAGAATGATGGGTTTCTACATAAAACACAAAAGAAAAGAAAAACTGAAAACAGCTAGAGGGAAAAACAAGGTCCTTACCTTAGACAGAGTAACTGTTAACCTGTTACTTTGACAGGTGATTTTTCATGAGCAAAAATAGAAGCCATAATCCAGTGGAGTAAATTATTCAACATATTACCAAAAAAAGTAAATGTAACCTAGAAATCCATATCCACCAAAAATATATTTTAGGATTAAATATAAATATAGCCTTTTCAGATTTTTTTTTTGGATTTTATTTATTTATTTGACAGAGAGATCACAAGTAGGCAGAGAGGTAGGCAGAGAGAGAGAGAGAAGAGGAATAGGCTCCCTGCTGAGCAGAGAGCCCAATGTGGGACTCGATTCCAGGACCCCCAGGCTTAACCCACTGAGCCACCCAAGTGCCCCTCAGATTTTTTTTCAAAAAGAAAAATTTCCAGAGTCATAAACATCAGTAAATCTCATGAAAGAATAAAATAAAATTCTAAAGGATACACTTTAGTTGAAAAAATGACCACATTTTACTGTGATAAAAGTCTGTGATGGAGAAACAATTAAAAATGTGATAAGCTACCCTGATCAAAGGATGCTGAGTCTGGAGTACCTAGCCCTACCGGACTACAAATATCTGGCCCAGCCACGTGTCCATCCCCCATATATGGAGGAGGCAGTGTGCCGGATGCCAGAGAAAAAGGATGGCAGTATGACACTGCCAAGACTCTTCACCAAATATTTTAACATTGTAAATCAGGGAATTCACATTCTCTTTTGGGAATTCAGCTTCATCCAAGCCACGTCTTACAGTAGGGCATCATTCTTAAGGGCCTTCTGGAGATGCTGCTGAACTGTGGGCAAAAACATGGGGACATTCAGGTCCTAATCCCTGGAACCTCTGAATGTCATTTTTTATGTTAGGAAGAACTTTGCAGATAGAATTAAGTTAAGGATCTCCAGATGGTGGAGATTATCCTGGATAATATAATCACAAGTGTCCTTGTAAGAGACAGATAAGATTTGATGACAGAAGAGGAAAAATGAGATGTGAAAATGTAAAGTAGTGGGAGGAAAGACCACAAACCATGGAATGGGACAGCCTCTAGAAGATGAAGGAGCCAAGGAAACAATCTCCCTTAGAACTTCCAGAATGAACCAGCCCTGCTAACACCTTGATGTAAGTCCTGGAAGAGACATGTTGGACTTATGGCCTCCAGAACTATTAAGAGAATAAATTTCAGTTGTTTCAAGCAAAAAAAAAAAAAAAAAAAAAGAAAAAAGAAAAGAAAAGAAAAAGAAAAAAAAGGTGGATATATCAAATTTAGAATTGGCAGGATTGAATAAAAAGTATTTTGTGAGATTTTAAAACACAATAAAAATTCTGAAAATATAAGAAATAAATTAAGAGGATTGAGTAGAAGTGTTTCATGTTCCACATATTATTTAGATACAGGGGAAATTCATGGATTAACTTTACAGTGGATCAAAAATTAGGTGATATTGGGGAGGACTCAAGATGGCGGAGAAGTAGCAGGCCGAGACTACTTCAGCTAGCCGGAGATCAGCTAGATAGCTTATCTAAAGATTGCAAACACCTGCAAATCCATCAGCAGATCGAAGAGAAGAAGAACAGCAATTCTGGAAACAGAAAAACAACCACTTTCTGAAAGGTAGGACCGGCGGAGAAGTGAATCCAAAGCGACGGGAAGATAGACCCTGGGGGGAGGGGCCGGCTCCTGGCAAGCGGCGGAGCAACCGCGCACAAAATCAGGACTTTTAAAAGTCTGTTCCGCTGAGGGACATCGCTCCAGAGGCTACCCGGGGCAAAGCCCACACGGGGTCAGCGTGGCCTCAGGTCCCGCAGGGTCACAGAAGGATCGGGGGTGTCTGAGTGTCGCAGAGCTTGCGGGTATTGGAACGGGAAAGCCGGCTACAGAGACAGAGCCGACAGTAAGCTCGCAGCTCGGGGTGACCTTGAACCGGTCGCAGGCTCGGTGAGCTCGGAGCGCGGCCAGAGGTCAGGCAGACGGGAGTAACTGAGTGCGGTTCTCTGGGCGCGCACTGAGGAGTGCGGCCCTGGGCTCTCGGCTCCTCCGGGCTGGAGACCAGGAGGCCGCCATTTGTATTCCCGTCCTCCGGAACTCTACGGAAAGCACTCAGGGAACAAAAGCTCCTGAAAGCAAACCCAAGCGAATTACTCACCCCGGCCCCGGGTAAGGGCGGTGTAATTCCGCCTGGGGCAAAGACACTTGAGAATCATTCCAACAGGCCCCTCCCCCAGAGATCAACAAGAAATCCAGCCGAGACCAAGTTCACCTACCAAAGAGTGCGGATTCAATACCAAGGAGAGCAGCAGGTTTCTAGAGGAGGAGAAAGCAAAGCACAGAACTCATGGCTTTTTCCCTGTGATTTTTTTTAGTCTTGCGGTTAATTTAATTTTTTTCTTTTTCTTTTTTTCTTTTTTTTTTTTGCCTTCGGGTAAAATTTTTTTTTTAACTGTTGCCTTTTTCTTTTTTAACGATTTTTTACTAGTTTATCTAATACATATATTTTTTTTCTTTTTTATATTTTTCTTAGGTGTTTTCTTTTTTTTAAAAATTCTTTTTTTTTTCTCTTTTTACTTTTTTTTTTTATTGTTTCCTTTTTGAACCACTTTTTATCCCCTTTCTCCCCCCTCACGATTTTGGATCTCTTCTAATTTGGTTAAAGCATATTTTCCTGGGGTTGTTGCCACCCTTTTAGTATTTTACTTGCCCCTTCATATACTCTTATCTGGACAAAATGACAAGACGGAAAAATTCAACACAAAAAAAAGAACAAGAGGCAGTACCGAAGGCTAGGGACCTAATCAATACAGACATTGGTAATACGTCAGACCTAGAGTTCAGAATGACAATTCTTAAGGTTCTAGCCGGGCTCGAAAAAGGCATGGAAGATATTAGAGAAACCCTCTTGAGAGATATAAAAGCCCTTTCTGGAGAAATAAAAGAACTAAAATCTAACCAAGTTGAAATCAAAAAAGCTATTAATGAGGTGCAATCAAAAATGGAGGCTCTCACTGCTAGGATAAATGAGGCAGAAGAAAGAATTAGTGATATAGAAGACCAAATGACAGAGAATAAAGAAGCTGAGCAAAAGAGGGACAAACAGCTACTGGACCACGAGGGGAGAATTCGAGAGATAAGTGACACCATAAGACGAAACAACATTAGAATAATTGGGATTCCAGAAGAAGAAGAAAGAGAGAGGGGAGCAGAAGGTATACTAGAGAGAATTATTGGGGAGAATTTCCCCAATATGGCAAAGGGAACAAGCATCAAAATTCAGGAGGTTCAGAGAACGCCCCTCAAAATCAATAAGAATAGGCCCACACCCCGTCACCTAATAGTAAAATTTACAAGTCTCAGTGACAAAGAGAAAATCCTGAAAGCAGCCCGGGAAAAGAAGTCTGTAACATACAATGGTAAAAATATTAGATTGGCAGCTGACTTATCCACAGAGACCTGGCAGGCTAGAGAGAGCTGGCATGATATTTTCAGAGCACTAAATGAGAAAAACATGCAGCCCAGAATACTATATCCAGCTAGGCTATCATTGAAAATAGAAGGAGAGATTAAAAGCTTCCAGGACAAACAACAACTGAAAAAATTTGCAAACACCAAACCAGCTCTACAGGAAATCTTGAAAGGGGTCCTCTAAACAAAGAGAGATCCTACAAGTGGTAGATCAGAAAGGAAAAGAGACCATATACAGTAACAGCCACCTTACAGGCAATACAATGGCCCTAAATTCATATCTCTCAATAGTTACCCTGAATGTTAATGGGCTAAATGCCCCTGTCAAAAGACACAGGGTATCAGAATGGATAAAAAAACAAAACCCATCTATATGTTGCCTCCAAGAAACACATTTTAAGCCCGAAGACACCTCCAGATTTAAAGTGAGGGGGTGGAAAAGAATTTACCATGCTAATGGACATCAGAAGAAAGCAGGAGTGGCGATCCTTATATCAGATCAATTAGATTTTAAACCAAAGACTATAATAAGAGATGAGGAAGGACACTATATCATACTCAAAGGGTCTGTCCAACAAGAAGATTTAACAATTTTAAATATCTATGCCCCCAACGTGGGAGCAGCCAACTATATAAACCAATTAATAACAAAATCAAAGAAACACATCAACAATAATACAATAATAGTAGGGGACTTTAACACTCCCCTCACTGAAATGGACAGGTCATCCAAGCAAAAGATCAGCAAGGAAATAAAGGCCTTAAACGACACACTGGACCAGATGGACATCACAGATATATTCAGAATATTTCATCCCAAAGCAACAGAATACACATTCTTCTCTAGTGCACATGGAACATTCTCCAGAATAGATCACATCCTCGGTCCTAAATCAGGACTCAACCGGTATCAAAAGATTGGGATCATTCCCTGCATATTTTCAGACCACAATGCTCTAAAGCTAGAACTCAACCACAAAAGGAAGTTTGAAAAGAACCAAAATACATGGAGACTAAACAGCATCCTTCTAAAGAATGAATGGGTCAACCGGGAAATTAAAGAAGAATTGAAAAAAATCATGGAAACAAATGATAATGAAAATACAACGGTTCAAAATCTGTGGGACACAACAAAGGCAGTCCTGAGAGGAAAATATATAGAGGTACAAGCCTTTCTCAAGAAACAAGAAAGGTCTCAGGTACACAATCTAACCCTACACCTAAAGGAGCTGGAGAAAGAACAAGAAAGAAACCCTAAGCCTAGCAGGAGAAGAGAAATCAAAAAGATCAGAGCAGAAATCAATGAAATAGAAACCAAAAAAAAAACAATAGAACAAATCAACGAAAGTAGGAGCTGGTTCTTTGAAAGAATTAATAAAATTGATAAACCCCTGGCCCGACTTATCAAAAAGAAAAGAGAAAGGACCCAAATAAATAAAATCATGAATGAAAGAGGAGAGATCACAACTAACACCAAAGAAATACAAACAATTATAAGAACATACTATGAGCAACTCTACGCCAATAAATTTGACAATCTGGAAGAAATGGATGCATTCCTAGAAACATATAAACTACCACAACTGAACCAGGAAGAAATAGAAAGCCTGAACAGACCCATAACCAGTAAGGAGATTGAAACAGTCATTAAAAATCTCCAAACAAACAAAAGCCCAGGGCCAGACGGCTTCCCGGGGGAATTCTACCAAACATTTAAAGAAGAACTAATTCCTATTCTCCTGAAACTGTTCCAAAAAATAGAAATGGAAGGAAAACTTCCAAACTCATTTTATGAGGCCAGCATCACCTTGATCCCAAAACCCGGCAAGGATCCCACCAAAAAAGAGAGCTATAGACCAATATCCTTGATGAACACAGATGCGAAAATACTCAACAAAATACTAGCCAATAGGATTCAACAGTACATTAAAAAGATTATACACCACGACCAAGTGGGATTTATTCCAGGGCTGCAAGGTTGGTTCAACATCCGCAAATCAGTCAATGTGATACAACACATCAATAAAAGTAAGAACAAGAACCATATGATACTCTCCATAGATGCTGAAAAAGCATTTGACAAAGTACAGCATCCCTTCCTGATCAAAACTTTTCAAAGTGTAGGGATAGAGGGCACATACCTCAATATCATCAAAGCCATCTATGAAAAACCCACCGCAAATATCATTCTCAATGGAGAAAAACTGAAAGCTTTTCCACTAAGGTCAGGAACACGGCAGGAATGTCCATTATCACCACTGCTATTCAACATAGTACTAGAGGTCCTAGCCTCAGCAATCAGACAACAAAAGGAAATTAAAGGCATCCAAATTGGCAAAGAAGAAGTCAAATTATCACTCTTCGCAGATGATATGATACTATATGTGGAAAACACAAAAGACTCCACTCCAAAACTGCTAGAACTTATACAGGAATTCAGTAAAGTGTCAGGATATAAAATCAATGCACAGAAATCAGTTGCATTTCTCTACACCAACAGCAAGACAGAAGAAAGGGAAATTAAGGAGTCAATCCCATTTACAATTGCACCCAAAACAATAAGATACCTAGGAATAAACCTAACCAAAGAGACACAGAATCTATACTCAGAAAACTATAAAGTACTCATGAAAGAAATTGAGGAAGACACAAAGAAATGGAAAAATGTTCCATGCTCCTGGATTGGAAGAATAAATATTGTGAAAATGTCTATGTTACCTAAAGCAATCTACACATTTAATGCAATTCCTATCAAAGTACCATCCATCTTTTTCAAAGAAATGGAACAAATAATGCTAAAATTTATATGGAACCAGAAAAGACCTCGAATAGCTAAAGGGATATTGAAAAAGAAAGCCAACGTTGGTGGCATCACAATCCCGGACTTCAAGCTCTATTACAAAGCTGTCATCATCAAGACAGCATGGTACTGGCACAAAAACAGACCCATAGATCAATGGAACAGAATAGAGAGCCCAGAAATAGACCCTCAAATCTATGGTCAACTAATCTTCGACAAAGCAGGAAAGAATGTCCAATGGAAAAAAGACAGCCTCTTCAATAAATGGTGCTGGGAAAACTGGACAGCCACATGCAGAAAAATGAAATTGGACCATTTCCTTACACCACACACGAAAATAGACTCAAAATGGATGAAGGACCTCAATGTGCGAAAGGAATCCATCAAAATCCTTGAGGAGAACACAGGCAGCAACCTCTTCGACCTCAGCCGCAGCAACATCTTCCTAGGAACAACGCAAAAGGCAAGGGAAGCAAGGGCAAAAATGAACTATTGGGATTTCATCAAGATCAAAAGCTTTTGCACAGCAAAGGAAACAGTTAACAAAATCAAAAGACAACTGACAGAATGGGAGAAGATATTTGCAAACGACATATCAGATAAAGGACTAGTGTCCAGAATCTATAAAGAACTTAGCAAACTCAACACCCAAAGAACAAATAATCCAATCAAGAAATGGGCAGAGGACATGAACAGACATTTCTGCAAAGAAGACATCCAGATGGCCAACAGACACATGAAAAAGTGCTCCATATCACTCGGCATCAGGGAAATACAAATCAAAACCACAATGAGATATCACCTCACACCAGTCAGAATGGCTAAAATCAACAAGTCAGGAAATGACAGATGCTGGCGAGGATGCGGAGAAAGGGGAACCCTCCTACATTGTTGGTGGGAATGCAAGCTGGTGCAACCTCTCTGGAAAACAGCATGGAGGTTCCTCAAAATGTTGAAAATAGAACTGCCCTATGACCCAGCAATTGCACTATTGGGTATTTACCCTAAAGATACAAATGTAGTGATCCAAAGGGGCACGTGTACTCGAATGTTTATAGCAGCAATGTCCACAATAGCCAAACTATGGAAAGAACCTAGATGTCCATCAACAGATGAATGGATCAAGAAGATGTGGTATATATACACAATGGAATACTATGCAGCCATCAAAAGAAATCTTGCCATTTGCAACAACATGGATGGAACTAGAGCATATCATGCTTAGTGAAATAAGTCAAGCGGAGAAAGACAACTATCATATGATCTCCCTGATATGAGGAAGTGGTGATGCAACATGGGGGCTTAAGTGGGTAGGAGAAGAATAAATGAAACAAGATGGGATTGGGAGGGAGACAAACCATAAGTGACTCTTAATCTCACAAAACAAACTGAGGTTTGCTGGGGGGAGGGGGTTTGGGAGAAGGGGGTGGTATTATGGACATTGGGGAGGGTATGTGTTTTGGTGAGTGCTGTGAAGTGTGTAAACCTGGTGATTCACAGACCTGTACCCCTGGGGATAAAAATATATGTTTATAAAAAATAAAAAATTATATTAAAAAAAAACAAAAATTAGGTGATATTTACAACAGTTATATGCACAAACAGAACACAAAGAAAGATTGAAAGTGAAAAAGATGACAAGAGACATACCATGAAAATAAATACTAACTAAAGAATACTTCTTACTGTTGAACAAAATGGCATTTAAGGCAGAAATTCCTACTGGAGAAATATGGGTCATTTTGTAATGATAACTTTTTGGATTTACCCAGAAAGTACAACCATTTCTAATAATAAATACTGTCTTATTTATACTGTCTTATTTATATTATCTTATTATAATAGATAGAAATAAAATAAAACAATAGGGCAAAAAACCCTCAATAGGGTAGAAGTCTGAAGTAGTGGTTTAGTTTAAAGGGTACTTTGAGTGAAAGTGTTCCATGAATTATCTGAGTTAGGGGGCTGGAGAGTAGAGATTTAAACTCTAAGGAGCAGAGCTGGAATACCCTGTTCTTTTAGGGCTGTGATTGTTGACAGCCATCAGAATCTCAAGAAAAAAACTGGAGGGCTCTATCTGAAGAACAGGAAAGCTAGATGTATGTGGAATCAATACTAACACTGAAACAGAGCCCTGAACAAGCAAAATACTGTGTTAGAGTGAGTAATAAGATACTTATTCTATTTGTTATCTGGAGAAAGGAAGAACATTTTCTGGTTGAAGATAACATCACTTAGAGCCTTTACAATCAATCCATTTTACCCAGTATCTGGCGTACAATAAAACTCACATGCCGTAAAATAAAACTTAGGAAGAATGGGAAAAAAACATATGTTAAAAGCAGTGTGGTGGGACAGACTATAATGTGATCCCCAACAATCAGTAATTCCTTGTGTTCAGGCTCCCGAGTTCCTCTTGAAAGAGTGCAGAACCTTTGATTTAATATAACTTACAGGATACAGCAAAGGTGACGGACTGTCACTCCTATAATAAATTATCTTATATAATAGCTCACCCAGAAACTCATGCTAGTGATTCTCCTTGATGGCTTGATGAAGTAAATGGTTGTGTTTGGACAGATTCCAGGAGCCAAGGGTAACTTCTGGCCAACAAACAGAAAGGAAATGAGGACTCTGTTCTACAATTGCCAGGAAATAAATTCTGCCCAGGATCTGAGTGAACCTGGTAGCTGATTTCTTTCAGTTGAGTCTCCAGATTTGAATGAAGCCTGGCCAATATCTTGAAATTCTTACACACTCTAGTATAAGCAGAGAACCCAGATAAGCTATGCCCAGACTCCTGAATCACAGAAACTATGAAATAATAAACGTGTGTGTGTGTGTGTGTGTGTTTTAAGCTCCTAAAGTTGTGGTAATTTGTTATGCTGCATGGAAAACTAATGATACCAGACTCACTGATGATCCAAATTTTGAGTTAAGAGACAAGGACTTTCAAAACAACCATAATCAATGTGTTAAAGAAATAGAGGAAAAATACAGATGAGTTAGATGGATTGAGGATAGAGAATTGAAACAGATGACTGGAGCCAATAAAAAGGAGTCTCAAGGGGATTTTAGAACTGAAAAATATAATGTATAGAAATAACAAAATGGATTTAATAGAAGAGTTAAAAATGACAGATGATTGGATTAGCAAATTGAATAGATAAATACAATATAAAAAAACTGAAGACTGGAGAGGAAAAAAAATAAAAGAATGAAAAGAGAAGTGAGCATGTGGTAGACAAAATAATGCCCCCTTCCGCCAAAGGATGTTCATGTCCTAATTCCTGGAACATTTGAATGCCATTTTATATGGAACAAGGACTTTATGGACATGATTAAATTAAACATCTTGAAATGGGAAGATTATTCTGGAAGATCTGGGCCAAGCCATGTGATTCCAGTGGTCCTCAGAAGAAAGAAGCAGATACTGGAAGAAGAAAAAGAAGATGTGACAGAAAATGAAGATGGGGCAGAGGCCATGAACCAAGGAGAGCCCGTGAGCTGTAGAAGCTGCAAAGGAAGAAGACACAATCCTCCCTGGAACCTCCAGATGCAACACATCTCTGATAACAGCTTGATTTTAACCCAAATTGAGTTTGGACTTCCGACCTTCAGAACTAAGAGTGTGAAGCTTAGGTAATAAATCTTTGTTGTTTGAAGCCACTAAATTTGTGGTAAAGTAACAGTAGATAACAAGCAGAGATTTGGGGTCCTGGAAGTGAGGTATTGTTATAACAAATAAACATCCAAGAACATGTAAGTGGCTTTGGAACTGGGTACTGGGTGGTGACCACAAGATTTAGGAAATGCATGATAGATAAAGTCTAGATTACCTTGAACAGTTGTTAGAAGGGATATGGATGCTAAGAACTTTGTCAGAGAGGACCTGGAAGGAATTGAGAAGCATGGTAGAGAAAAACTAAATCACCTTAGGGAATATCTAAATAATCACAAACAGATTTTTGGTAGATACATGGATAGTAAAAATGCTGCTAGCAGTGACTCAGAAGGAACATGTTACTAGAAGCTGGAGGAAAGTTGTCCTTGTTATGTGTAAAGGCAAAAAGCTTAGCAGAATTATATTCTACAATTATATGGAAATCAGAACTTGCAAGTGATGCATTTGGATATGTGAGTGAGGATATTTGCAAGCAATGTGCTGAAGGCATGGCCTGGATTCTTGGTGTAGTTTATAGTAAAATGCAAGAGGAAAAGGACTGGATGGAAAGAACTGTTCAACAAAAAGGAACCAGTACTTGATAATTTAGAAATTCTCTGCCTGTCCAGATTACAAAAGACAGGGTACAGGTTTGTGAATCATCTAATTTAGAGGGGGTTAGGGCTAGGGTGGCTGGGGGACAGATACTGGGAGGGTATGTGCTATGATGAGTGCTGTGAAACGTGTAAGCCTGATGATTGACAAACCTGGACCCCTGTCTTTTGTAATCTGGACAGGCACCTGGGAGGAAAAAATGAAGAGAAAATTGCTTCAGGAAGTTAAGGGATTCCAGTGTATACTGGGGAAGTTAAGGGATTCCATGTATACTGGATAATTCAGAAAGCTGTACATGTAGAAAGAAGGACACATGCTCAGAAATGACTTTTTCTTCTTTTAAGTTTGGGATGTCAACTTTTAAACTCTTTGCATGTGGGACTGAAATAGAGAGTCTGATATATTTGAACATGTTTCATCATATAGATGTATGGCTTAAAATTAATAACTCTTTATGAAATGGTTATATAATAAAATGTAATGGGACAGAACATTTGGCAAGCCACAGGCTCAGTTAATACCAGACTGGGTTTTTGATTACTTTTGATTGCTGGTCTGTTTTCCTTTGGTAAATGTGACATTGTACCAAGATAGAATAACACAAGTGATATGATATAACTTATAGTTTAGTCTAATAAAGACCATAGATTCATGTACTCTCATGTACTTGTCCTGCTTTTTTATTAGCCATTGTTGTGAGTTAAATTCTTTATGTGTTGACCATTTTTTGGTCTCTGTAATTCTGTGTGCCTAGATCACTACTCTCATCTCAGGAGAGCAGTCAAACTTTTTAAATTTTCTTTGTTGAAAATTTGTTCTGTATTGATTTCTTTTCTTCATTTTTACTGCTTGTCTTATTTGCTATATATTTGAACTTGATGTACTAAACTTTCTCTACTCTTTCAATATGAATCTCTAATTATTTTCAACTTATCTCCTTTTCTAATATATAGATCAAATGGCATAAATTTCCCTCAGTTGATATATCTCTGATATAATTTAGTTCAGAAGATTTTATTTTATCAATATTATTGAGGTATAATTAATAAATAAAATTGCATTTATTTAAGGTATACACAGGTGTTTTTTTAAAAAGATTTTATTTATTTATTTGTGCATGAGCAGGGGGAGGGGCAGAATGAGAGGGAGAAGCTGACTCCCTGTCAAGCAGGGATCTCCATGTGGGGCTCAATCCCAGGACCCTGGGACCATGACCTGAAGGCAGATGCTTAATGGACTGAGCCACCCAGGCACCCCACATGATGTTTTAATATATGTATACATTGTGAAATGCTTACCAAAGTCAAACTAACTAACATACCCATCACTTCGTATGTTACCATTTGTATGTGTATTGTGAGAACATTTGAGATTTACTCTATTACCAAATTTCAAGTACAACATATTGTTACTAGCTATAGTCGCTATGCTGTATTTTAGGTCTTCAGAACTTATTAATCTTATAACTGAAGGTTTGTACCCTGGATTATTATCCCCACCTTTCCCCCACTCCCAGCCTCCAGTAAGTACATTCTACTCTGTTACTGTGAGTTGAATTTTTTTTCTTTTTTAAGTTCCACATGTAAGTATGATCACATGATATTTGCCTTTCTGTGTCTGCCTTATTTCTCTTAGCATCATGTCCTCCATGTTCACTTGTATTGTTGCAATGGTAGAATATCCCTCTCTTTTTAAGGCCAAATAAATAGCAAAAAGTACTAAATCCAAGTAAGGGACTTAACTAGTGCCCTTTTGTTAATTGTTTTCTGGGTGTTCTGCAGATTTTTTTTTCTTTTCAGCCTAACAGTATTCATTGTTTTTGCACCACACCCAGTGTTCCATGCAATCCGTGCCCTCTCTAATACCCACCACCTGGTTCCCCCAACCTTCCACCCCCCACCCCTTCAAAACCCTCAGATTGTTTTTCAGAGTCCATAGTCTCTCATGGTTTACCTCCCCTTCCAATTTCCCTCAACTCCCTTCTCCTCTCCATCTCCCCTTGTCCTCCATGTTATTTGTTATGTTCCACAAATAAGTGAATCCATATGATAATTGACTCTCTCTGCTTGACTTATTTCATTCAGCATAATCTCTTCCAGTCCCGTCCACGTTGCTACAAAAGTTGGGTATTCATCCTTTCTGATGGAGGCATAATACTCCATAGTGTCTATGGACCACATCTTCCTTATCCATTCGTCCGTTGAAGGGCATCTTGGTTCTTTCCATAGTTTGGCGACCGTAGCCATTGCTGCTATAAGCATTGCAGTACAGATGGCCCTTCTTTTCACTACATCTGTATCTTTGGGGTAAATACCCAGGAGTGCAATGGCAGGGTCATAGGGAAGCTCTGTTTTTAATTTCTTGAGGAATCCCCACACTGTTTTCCAAAGTGGCTGCACCAACTTGCATTCCCACCAACAGTGTAAGAGGGTTCCCCTTTCTCCACATCCTCTCCAACACATGTTGTCTCCTATCTTGCTAATTTTGGCCATTCTAAGTGGTGTAAGGTGGTATCTCAATGTGGTTTTAATTTGAATCTCCCTGATGGCTAGTGATGATGAACATTTTTTCATGTGTCTGATAGCCATTTGTATGTCTTCACTGGAGAAGTGTGTTCATATCTTCTGCCCATTTTTTGATATGATTCTCTGTTTTGTGTGTGTTGAGTTTGAGTAGGATATCTCCAGGATATCAACCTTTTGTCTGTACTGTCATTTGCAAATATCTTCTCCCATTCCGTGGCTTGCCTCTTTGTTTTCTTGATTGTTTCCTTTGCTGTGCAGAAGCTTTTGATTTTTATGAAGTCCCAAAAGTTGATCTTTGCTTTTGTTTCCTTTGCCTTTGGAGACATATCTTGAAAGAAGCTGCTGTGGCTGATATCGAAGAGGTTAGTGCCTATGTTCTCCTCTAGGATTCTGATGGATTCCTGTCTCACGTTGAGGTCTTTTATCTATTTTGAGTTTATCTTTGTGTATGGTGTAAGAGAATGGTTGAGTTTCATTCTTCTACATATAGCTGTCCAGTTTTCCCAGCACCATTTATTGAAGAGACTGTCTTTTTCCCACTGTATATTTTTTCCTGTTTTGTCGAAGATTATTTACGCTTTAATGTATAGGGATCGAAAAAACAAAAACAAAAACAAAAACAAAAAGTATAGGGATAGAGGGAACATTCCTGAACTTCATAAAATCTATCTATGAAAGACCCACAGCAAATATCATCCTCAATGGGAAAAAGCTTGCAGGCTTCCCGTTGAGATCAGGAACACGACAAGGATGCCCACTCTCACCACTCTTGTTCGACATAGTATTAGAAGTCCTAGCTACAGCAATCAGACAACAAAGAGAAATAAAAGGTATCCAAATTGGCAATGAAGAAGTCAAACTCTCTCTCTTCGCAGATGACATGATTCTTTATATGGAAAACCCAAAAGACTCCACCCCCAAACTACTAGAATTCATACAGCAATTCAGCAATGTGGCAGGATACAAAGTCAATGTGCAGAAATCAATGGCTTTCTTATACACTAACAATGGAAATACAGAAAGGGAAATTAGAGAATCAATTCCATTTACTATAGCACCAAGAATCATAAGATACCTGGGAATAAACCTAACCAAAGAGGTAAAGGAACTGTACTCGAGGAACTACAGAACACTCATGAAAGAAATTGAAGAAGACACAAAAAGATGGAAGACCAGTCCATGCTCTTGGATTGGAAGAATAAACATTGTTGAAATGTCTATACTGCCTAGAGCAATTTATACTTTTAATGCCATTCCAATCAAAATTCCACCGGTATTTTTCAAAGAGCTGGAGCAAATAATCCTAAAATTTGTATGGAATCAGAAGAGACCCCGAGTTTCTAAGGAAATCTTGAAAAACAAAAATAAAACTGAGGGCATCACATTACCTGATTTCAAGCTTTACTACAAAGCTGTGATCACCAAGACAGCATGGTACTGGCATAAAAACAGACACATAGACAGTGGGACAGAGTAGAGAGACCAGATATGGACCCTCAACTCTATGGCCAAATAATCTTTGACAAAGCAGGAAAAAATATACAGTGGAAAAAAGGCAGTCTCTTCAATAAAGGTTCTGCAGATCTTTTGTTCCTTTCTTTCTCTCTTACCATCTTCTTTTGTGATTTGACGATTTTCCATAGTAAAATGCTTTGATTCTCTTATTTTTATATTTTTGTGTTTTTTTTTTCAAATGTCAAAGAACAGTACCAAAAGTTCTTATCTCTAAATTTTTTAAATTTATTTTTTATTTATTTTCAGCATAACAGTATTCATTATTTTTGCACCACACCCAGTGCTCCATGCAATCCGTGCCCTCTATAATACCCACCACCTGGTACCCTGACCTCCCACCCCACGCCCCTTCAAAACCCTCAGATTGTTTTTCAGAGTGTGTTTTTTTTTATTACAGGTTTTTACTTTGTGGTTATCATGAGTCTTGGAATCAATTTTTTGAAGGTCATTATTAGGCTCAAATACTGATGTGCTTTGAAATTGAATTCTTATTTAATTTATTTAAGGAAAAGATTTATTCAGACACTAGAGCCTGAATGCACATGGAGGAATATGCATGGGGTTCAGAGCTCATACTTGAGGACTGTGTGGCTCTGCAGGATGAAAAACTAACAGGTTAGAAGTCAGCCTTGAGGATACCTTCAGATTTAGCATCAGATGGGTTAGAGAAATGGCCTTGGGAGCAGCAGAACTGCTTCTGAAATGCGGCTGGCTGTTCTTGTTCAAGAACCTTTCCACACAGGAGCTCATATTTTTCACATTTTAAAATGGGAATAACCTATACCTCACATAGTTTTTTTAAACCTACATTTTGTAGCATTTCAGTAAGTACCAGAGACTGTACTCAGTGTTCAAAGTGTCTTATTTAATTTTTAGACATGTTCCAGGAAGTTGGCGTATGATTATACCTGCCTTACCAATGAATAAATTGAGGTAGAGACCACATAATAAGTAAACATAGTAAAATGTAGTAAAAGGAGAAATTAGATATGTTTTGCTCCAGTTTATTATGTCATCATAATTATTATATAAGGCTTTTATTTAATGACATTGTGTATCAATGTGCTTGGCACATTGTGATTCTCATACAACGAAGGTTCCTTTTCTTCCCAAAACCACAAAGCAGAGAAAGGTTATTTGCCACCTAAACTCAAGCATGGGATGAAGAAGGAATGGATGTGAAGGAAGAGGCCAGGAGGATAAAGTTTCAGACTGCAGCACTAAGATGATATTCCTCATCTATAATCATAGTAATCATAACTCTGGGATGTTTTCAAGGTAGTGATCAAGGTGATTACTGAGGGGAAAGCACAGTGAGTTCTACCAGGAGCCTTTAAAATCCCATCTGACTGTTCAGTGAGATCCTATGATCCTAACCTCTGTCACAGCCTTCTCTGCATTGTAATGAGCTTCCCCCCAGGTGAAACATGGCTTCTAATCACCGTACCCATGCAGAGCAGCCATGGTCTAGTGGGCAGGGCCCTCAGGAAATGTGCCTTTCTGCTCTTCACCCAGGAATCAGCAACCTGCTATGGCTGAGTCCCTATGTTGTGAGTAAATTTGAGTATGCTACCCTAGCAACCTTCAAAGTAAACTGAGTGGGAGTAAATATTTTCTCTATTCTTCAACTTCATAAACTTCATCTTGAAGGTGGGAAATCAGTTGTCTACAGACTGAATAGATGAGTCAATGGTGGGACCGTGAATGACATCATAGATGTCTGACTGTAAAGTTCATGTTTTTTCCTACTGCCCTCCTCTGCTGAAGTGACCTGCCTCTGTCCATCCTCTTTCCAGTGTGAGTTTATGAGTTCTGCCTACAATGAGAGCCATGAGAGTAAAAGACAATGATGTCCTGCTAGTTTGGGATGACCCACCCCTCAAATCTCTTCTGCTGGATTATATCACAGATCATAGACGTTATCTGTTTCAGGAGGCAGAGACCAATTTCCTGGAGAAGATCTAGAATAAATGAAGGTGATATTTCACTCTGATTACTTTCTCTGACTTCTCTGGGCAGCCTTTAAGTCCTGTGAATGGCTAAATAAACCAGTATTTAGGTCACACTGCAGAGTTCTTGCTCCCTCTTCTGTCCTTTCTGAGTTGGCCATTATATTCAGATTTCCGGGGGAAGAAGAAAATTAGGTAATATCAACGTATAGTGACAGAGTGTTCTTAATAGTTAAGCCTGTCTCAGTTCAAATGCCTACAAATCAGTATTTCTCTTCTCTGAAGTGAGACCAGAATACCTACATCCTAAGGTTGTTGTAGGAAATCCAGTAAGAAAAAGGATATGAAAGCTCTTTGTAGGAATGCTTTTGTATTACTAACCACTTAAAAAAATATTTGGTGGGTGCCTGGGTGTCTCAGTCAGTTAGGCATCTGCCTTTAGCTCAGGTAATGATCTCAGAGTCCTGGAATTGAAACCCATGTCAGATTCCCTATTCAATGGGAAGCCTGCTTCTCCCTCTTCCACTGTCTCTCACCTGGCTTGTTCACTCGCTCGCTCTCTCTCTCTCTCTCTCACACACACACTCCCCCCCCCCAAAAAAAAAACAAAATAAAATCTTAAAAAAAATTATTTGGCAAATGCCTTTAATCTGTAGGAGGAAGCCTTCAAGCATTTCATATTAGGCCGGTGGTTCTCAAAGTATGGCTCATTAACCAGCAACACCAGAATCACTTGGGAATTTGTGAGTAATGCTAGTTCTCAGGCTATACCACAGAATCAGAAACTGGAAGTGAGGGCCAAAAGACTGTTTTAGCAGTCTCTCTAGGTGTTTCTGATGTACTTTAAAGTTTGATAATCACTGCTATGGGCAGACTGTGGGCCTATCGGCTGGGAACTGTCTTTAGTGATGACACCACTAACGTCCATCAGCCCCTAATATGAGTGTTTTGGATTTAGCCTCACTTGTGTCTGGCATCTGTCTTATTTGCATCCCTCCCCTGGCACTGCTGGTGCTATGGAGATTTGATATGAGTGGAGGGACAATGAGGAGAGCAGTAGAGAGAGAAGACTGACCCCAAAACAAGGCTCTTTGCTTTCATGAACCAGGGATCTTATAAGGAGACAGAGGCTAAAATTTCAAACAGGAGAAGCAGTGATCATGGTTAGTGCAGTTTTCAGTTTCTTAGTAGTTGACAGTTGTTGATTCCTAACAGTTGGCATTAAGATTTTATTACCAGAATTTAAGGGTTTAATCTTGTCGATAGAACACAGCACACTTTATATCTGTCACATCTCCATTTCAAAAGATCTTTTTGAAGTTCTCTACTACTGCATTTCTTCTTGCAATATCCCATTTTGTTTTCACACCTTCTCAAAAATAAATGACCTGTGTAAAGGAATTTTATAGCTCATTAAGCCAAAGATATTTAAATAAATGTAAAACAGCAAACTTTTTTGAGCATTGCTTATTTGTCTTTATCAGTTGCTTTATTACATTTGTCCTAATGGTGAAAACCTCCTCTGAGGAATAAATGAGATTTTATACATATATAAACATACGGGATTTGTACACATATGTAAGGGCTTACCGTTCCTGAAATGAAAATTCTGCCTGCAAACTTTCCCCAGAATTCTGTTTTTCATTTTTTAAATGGCAAAAAATATAGCATATCGTTACACATCAATACAAATCCCCAAGTTTTCTAAAATGTTACCAAAACACAATTAAACACCTAACTAGAACTCACAAACTATCTTAACATATGTAATTCTTAAATCATTATTGTAATGTTCCTCAGAATTACCAAAACACACATAGCTTTTGTTGACACTTGGGAAGATTTCCAGAATGTCTTTACATGTTTCTGAGGTCTTACAAATTATATTTGGAATGTAACTCTATGCTTATCTTACATATGATGTTCAAAATGTATCAAGTGATAGACATCTAAATTTTTAACACATAAACATAGGTTGCATATAATACTGAGATATCTGCACAATTTTTGAGAATTTCAGGAATAAAATATACAAGGGACTTTTTTTGAAAAAGATTTTATTTATTTATGTGACACAGAGAGAGATTACAAGTAGGCAGAGAGGCAGGCAGAGACAGAGAGGGGGAAGCAGGCTCTCCACTGAGCAGAGAGCCCGATGTGGGGCTCGGTCCCAGGACCCTGAGATCATGACTTGAGCTGAAGGCAGGGGATTTAATCCACTGAGCCACCCAGGTGCCCCTACAAGAGACATTTTACTAGGAATGTACTAACCAGAGAGACATTCTGCAGGGTGTAAATATTTTGTATGTGTATAATATATGTGCATATTATATACACTTACAAAGTCTTCCATCACATGGTTTAACATATAGAGGACCTTGAAGAGATGTTGGGACTCTTCCCCATCTTGCTCTATGTTGAGTCATATTTTTTTTATTCAGCCCAAATACATATAATCAGAATTAAGCAGGACAGACAAGGTTAGTGCTTACATTGGAAAAGAGGAGAAAGAAAATAGAAAGTAAACAAATAGCTGCAGGTTGATCTAAGTATTAAGGAAAGAAATAATGTAACAAAGAGCAACTGAATAGAGCTACTGTTGACAAGATTAGAGGAAATTACCTGAAGGAAGTGATACTTGATGCTAGATATGAAAGATAAAAAGGATCCAGCTCTGTGAAGAGCTAGAAGATGGTAGAAGGAAATGGAGGAGCATATGCAAAGGCCATGAGCTTGTGAAGAACTTGATGTACCTAAGGGACTTCTGTTGTTTTCATTACTCTTCTTCCTCTTTATATACTGTGTCTCAAGTGCTCTCACAATGGTCCTTGGACTTAGACTTCCTTTCCAGCCATGCCCTCTTTTATCCTCTCTTCCTCACCATCTCGAACATTCCATGGACATGACACTCAAATGTCTTTCTTTAGCTGGGATATATGGATGGAAATCTTAGATCAAGTCTCTTGTTTCCTTCTTTCCATTCCTGATGTTCCATGTACCTTGGTGTTTTGTAGGTTTTCTCTCCCAAATAGCCTTCCTAAGTGTTCCATTTTTTTTTAATTTTTTATTTTTTATAAACATATATTTTTATCCCCAGGTGTACAGGTCTGTGAATCACCAGGTTTACACACTTCACAGCACTCACCAAAGCACATACCCTCCCCAATGTCCATAATCTCACCCCCTTCTCCCAAACGCCCTCCCCCCAGCAACCCTCAGTTTGTTTTGTGAGATTAAGAGTCACTTATGGTTTGTCTCCCTCCCAATCCCATCTTGTTTCATTTTTAATGCAAGTAAATTTTGGATATGGATTGTCTAATGTCACAGAATAATTCTGAATTGCTTGTGTTTGTCTAGAAAGGGAACCTGAATTTCCTCAGGGCCCTTCAGTTTAGAACTAGGACACCATGTGAGTATGTGGTGTTTGTCACTAAGTCCCAGAAGCAGGGAGAGAAATTGTATAAACTAAACTCATAGAATTATTTTTTTTTACCTTTGATTTTTAATTTTTATTTTTTATAAACATATATTTTTATCCCCAGGGGTACAGGTCTGTGAATCACCAGGTTTACACACTTCACAGCACTCACCAAAGCACATACCCTCCCCAATGTCCATAATCCCACCCTCTTCTCCCAAACCCCCTCCCCCCAGCAACCCTCAGTTTGTTTTGTGAGATTAAGAGTCACTTATGATTTGTCTAAACTCATAGAATTTTGAGGCTACTTTAGAGCAGGAACATTTTCTGAGGCAGCTCTCATACCATTATTAGTTTTCTCTTATCCTTCAATTTGAACAATCTTCTAGTATTAGAGAACAGTAACCATTGTCCTTGGAAACAGGCTGTCAAGCAACACAACTAACTTTCTGTTAGGAAGTTTGTCCTCAAAAAGTTAGTCTCGCATTTTGTGCCATTTATTTAAAAATTACAGATGAGATATAGGCCTATGTAAAAAATATAACCATAGAAAATATAAAGAATGGGTAAATAAATGTTCTCAACACTGAGAAGAACTTTCTAAGCTAATGGAGAGTGCAAAAAAAAAAAAGCCAATAAATTTGATATGAAAATGAAAATTTCACACCCCAATAAATTAATAAAAAATTAAAAAGTGACCAATAAGTGACTGCCTTGGGTGTATGGGGCCAAGTGAGGAGTGACGGCTGATAGGCACAAGGTTTCTTTCTAAGAAGATGAGGAAGTTCTAGGTTAGATTATGATAGTAGTTGCACAAATCTCTACATAGGCTAAAATGCATTAATTTATACATTTTAAATACTTGAATTATATGGTATATAAATTCTATATAAAGCTAAAAATAACCAACACACAATAATTTACAATACATAAAATGCCAGAGTTGACATACTTGTCAAATAAAAGTAACAAATTGGTAAGAAAACACTAATATACTAAGAGTAACCATTTGAAAATATATGCCAGTTCCCTTAAAAAAAAAATAATGCCTTGTGACATAGGTATGAATGTACATATCAGTAAAGGTTTTAAAAAGCCAATACACAATATTCACAGTAACACCAAATTTCAAAGTTGATATACTTATCTGGTAAAAACTAAACAAAGCATTAATATACTAAGAGTGGCCATTTGAAAATGTATGGTGGTTCCCTTAAAAGAAATAATATACTGTAACCTGGAAATAGAGCTTCTAAAATTTGTTTATGTATCAGAAATCTTACAATGATTTATGAACTAGATAACAACACTGCTTATAATACTGACATATTGGAAAAACAACCTGATACAAGAGAGGGTCTTTCCAAGTAAATGTTGGTATAAAAATAGAATAATGAACATCTGTGGCAAACTGTATTTTGGGGGAATATTTAAAGGTCTGTAAAATTTTCTTCATAAAATGCTAAATTAAAAAATCAGGTTAGAGGGGCACCTGGGTGGCTCAGTGGGTTAAAGCCTCTGCCTTCAGCTCAGGTCATGATCCTAGGGTCCTGAGATCGAGCCCCGCATCTGACTCTCTGCTTGGCAGGGAGCCTGCTTCCTCCTCTCTCTCTGTCTGCCTCTCTGCCTACTTGTGATCTCTGTCTGTCAAATAAATAAATAAAATCTTTAAAAAAAAATCAGGTTAGAAACATGTATATGACTTGGTCAATATTTAGAAAATATAAGGTTATTAAACTGTAGCCAATTTGGGGGGCACTGGGTGGCTCAGTTGGTTAAGGGGCTGCCTTTGGCTCAGGTCATGATCCTCAGGTCCTGGGATCAAGCCCCACTTCAGGCTTCCTGCTCAGCTGGAGCCTGCTTCTCCCTCTCCCTCTGCTCCTCTCTACTGCTTGCTATCTCTCTCCTCTCTCTCTCTCTCTCTCTCAAGTATATTAAATATAATCTTAGAAAAATAAATTGTAGCCAATTTTTTGATTTCCCAAATACTTGCAGTCTTAAATTTGTAAATATAAACTATAGAATTAATTAAGAAGAAGAAATGCTCATACAAGTAGCCTGAAATGTGACTTGGGACTTCCAGCAGTTCTGAATCTTTCCCCATGTCCACCCAGGATAATTTCCTTCACTTTCCCACTTTACAGTCCTATAGATATTTAGAAACACCCTTTACTGTTCTGTTAATAACATCCAAGAATAAAAAAGGGGGAGACCATCTCTGTAAGACCGAGAAAATCAAAAGAAGTAATATCGTGGACTTGTTACTTCAGGAGTAACACTTGGTGCCATACAAAGTGAAGTGAAGCAGGGCTGGCTCTAAGTGACAGGATAGAAGGAGAGTTGGAACATCAGGACCATCTCTGCATTTGGATTCTCATTATTCTCCTTAACTGCCAACCATAGACCTTGCTCTCTTTTGAGAGCCTTGGGATCCTTAGTACAGAGATGTTCTGAAGAAATAGGGCAAATCTCAGCCTCCTGTCCTGTGAGAACACTTCCCCCACTCCTATGGACAGTTTAACAATAGGGACTCCATGTGCAGGAGCCTGTTTTAGGTTAGTGTTTCTTCTTCCCCAAGATTTTATTTACCTGAGACCAACTGGACCAGGAGGAAAAAAATTGCAAGGGTGAATAATAAGGACTTTATCACTCCTGAAAGACAATGGGTTCTATGGAGTCCAGAACTCAATATTCAGTGTGACTCTGAACACAGGTCTCTGTTGTCCTGTCTAAGTGGATTTGGGCTCAGCCCATAGACCAGTAGCATATAGGATACTGTGTCAAATATAACTGCAGGCTATTGGCCAGCAGCTCTAATTGAGGCACCACTGTTCAGAGTCCTGTACTAGGCATGCCTTTAAGGAATGTGAAAAATAGAAGAGAATGTGCCAGAATGGTATGGTTTAGAGAGAAAGAACATTTACAAGGGTAATTTATTCTGATCCTCCAGGCCTAAGCACTACCTGTTTTTTTCACAGCTACTTGTGTTGCTTCCATTGGTGTTTATCTTACTGTGTTGTGACAGTCTGTTCACCTGTCTGTCTCTCCCTTTAAAACAGAATGTCTTTAAGGACACTGACTACATATGATTCTTTTCTTTAGTACTGAGTACAGAGAAGTACCTACATAATTGTCAAATGAACAGATTAATACTCTTTAGGTAATGGGCACTTCAAAAAGTTTTTTTTTTTTAAAGAAACAAGTCAGTGATCAAAGACATATGTACAAACATGTCTTCAAATCCTCCTTTAAGTCCATCAGTAGAACATCATTAAATGAAGTGCATTCATGTGATTTAATATCATGCATCTGTTAAAAAGAGTATAGCAGATTTGTCTTTCTAAACATATTTTTAAATGCAAAAGCAATGCTGCAGAACAATGTAGTAATGATCTGATTTATGTAATACAGTATTATGTGTATGTATGTCAGTAAAAGTATCAGCTAAAAGGGGTGGAAGGATACACATCATTTTAATAATAGCTTTTTCCTCTGGATGGGACTGGTTTAAGGCAGGTAGTCAGAGTAAACTTCTAAGTTACGTTAGATTTTTTGAGTGGCCCTCTAAATTGTGACTGGAAGTCATAAGATCTTAGAGATTTCCTTTTTTGTGAAGAGATTTTATTTTTTCCTTTCTTTTGCAGCTTTCTTGAGGTATACCTGACATAATAAACTGTACTACTTAAAGTGTTCAATTTGACGAGTTTGACAAATACAAACATTGGTGAAACCACCACCACAATCAAGATAATACCTCCTTCAGCTTTCAGAGATTCCTTGTGCTTCTCTGAAATCCATTTCTTTCTTCCCCTTCCTCCATATTTCTCAGACAACCAATGTTCTGATATCTGGTTTATATAGATTGGTTTGCAATTTCTAGAATATCACATAAGTGAAATTATACATTATGCATTCTTTTTTTTAGCCTGTCTTTTTTCATCAGTGTAATAATTTTGAGATTCCTCCATGTTGTTGGGTATAATAATACTTAATTTACTTTCATTGATAGTACTCTATTCCGTGTGTACACCAAAATTTGTTTACTCATTCACCTCTTAATTTTGGTTATTTCCAGATACTAGCTACTACAAAACTGTTGCTAATCATTTGTGCACAAGTCTTTCTGTGGCTATATATTCATTTCTTTTAGATAAAACAGCTAGGAGGGGAATAGGAGGGTTGAGTCACGGGGTTATTAAGAAACGGCCAGGTGCCTGTTTGGCTTAGTTGGCATGTGGCTTTTGATCTCAGGGTTGTGAGTCCAAGCCCCATGTTGGCTATAGAGCTTACTTTAAAAAGAAAGAAAGAAAGAAATGGCCAACTTCTTTTCCAAATCGTTATACCATTTTACATTCTTACCAGTACTTTATGAGAGTTCCTTTGGATATATATTTAGAAGTAGGATTGCTAGATCCCATGATAGTTCTATTTTTAATTTTTTGAGGAACTGTAATACTCTTTTCCATAGTGGCTATCCCAATTTACATTCCTATGGATAGTGAATAGGGTTCCCTTTTCTCTCCATTCTTGCCAACATTTAATTTTTATCTTCTTGATGACAGCCATTCCAGCAGGTGTGAGGTGATATCTCATTGTGGTTTTGATGTGCATTTTCCTGATTAGTGGTCTTAAGCATATTTTCATGTGTCTGTTGTCCATTTGGATGTATTCTTTGGAAGAAATGTCTATTTAAATACTCTTCCCACTTTAAAATTAGATTGTTTGTTTTTTTGTTATTGAGTTGTGTACCTTCTTTATGATTATTAACCCTTATCTGATATGTGGTTTGCATATATTTTCTCTTATTCAGCATGTTGCTGTTTTCATTTTGTTGACCATTTCTTTTGCTGTGCAGAAAATTTTTTTATTATTATTATGATACACAAGGTTTTATTTTATTTTATTTTATTTGTGCAGGAACTTTTAAATTGGATATAGCCCCACTTGTTAATTTTTGCTTCTGTTGCTTTTTCTTCTGTTGTCATATTTAAAAAATCATTCCCAAATTAATAATGTACTGTATGGTGACTAACATAATAAAAAATAATAGTGAATCAAAAAAAATCAACAACAAAAAGTAAAAAATCATTGTCAAGATCAATGTCATTTATATGATAGTCTAGATATTGCAAACCAATCTATAGAGAGCTTGTAGAAATCTACCTGCCTGAAGGTGTATTGTATGTCAATTTCAGCCTATCAATAACTGTCTTGTGGTTGGACCAGCCCTTATGGTTATGACTACAAGTGCCTTTTAGCAATAACTATCAGGAAACTTTGAAAAAATAAGGTTTTATTGCTTATAGGGCATGGAAATTACATAACACGTGTGAGACTGCACAGAGAAGTCATGGCTAGAGAGAGAGTGGGTACAGGGGCTTGAGGTTCTGCTTTTATTTGGGTTGATGGTGGAGGTCTAGGGTATTATGGACATCTGGCTGATTCAGTGGGAAGTGTGACTGTGGATCTCAGGGTCATGAGTTTGAGCCCCACGTTGGGTTGTAGAGATTACTTAAATAAATAAAGGTTAAAAAAAAAAAAATGACAAAGCATGGGAAGAGAAAAAACTAGTGTCCCAGTGGTCAGTGTACCAAGATCTCTAAAACAAAAGATTATCAGTGAAGAGAGGAAGGGGTGGTTCTTTTTCTAGCTCTGGCTGGCAGTGTTTATTAGAGATAGCCATTGTTGAACTGGATGCTTCAGCAATCAAAGCTCAAGTCAGGCACTTGCGTTACAAACAAACAAACAGACAGACAGACACAAAACAGTTGCCTGGGTTTAGGCTGCATGGAGACTCCAACAGAGGAACAGAGAGGGAAGAATAAGAGTTTGGACGAGTGGAGAAGAATCCCATGAAAGCCACGTAGGGTAATACTGCACAAAGCTAAGCTGTGCAGTGTTAGGGACAACATCTCCCACTGAGGGCATGGAAAGCAGTGAGTTAGTGCCCAGCTACCCCAGTTGTATGGGTCATGGCTGGAGAAACTTATTCCTTTTCATGAGAACCCAGAGTATTGAGGCAGGACACCCATGCTGGGGGGAAGGAAAAGACAGGAAAAGAAGCAGATAAGACTCTCAAAAGTTCATAGAGAAAGCAGTTCCTACTGACTGCTTTTGGACTTCAGTAGGAAGTCTGCCCACAAACCTCTGGGAGTTTCCTGCTGGTGGATCTCCTCACCTGGTCCACAGGCACCCACAATGCTCCAGTGCTAAGCACAGACCTCCCTGCACTCTGCAGCCAGGTCTTTGTGTGGCAGTGAGAGTAGTTCAGGTTACCTGGGTATGTGGACAAGGAGAAATCACAAGCTACAGTGCCATCTTCTGGAAACTAAAGGGAGGCTTCCAGTAGTCAGACTGGTGAGTTATAACAAGAGAAATCAATAAAAGCCTAAGAATTCTGCCACAAGATGGAGCAAGAAACGTGGAGCTGGTCTACCCATATACAACCTAGGAAAATCAGTTACACCAACACCAAGGAACAGTATCACATGGGAAGCCAACCAGTAGAGATTTCAGAAGGTTTCTGTTGCTTCGTATGTGAAGGCAGCAATGAACAATACAGGAAGATGAAGAATCAAAGAAATATGCCATCACCATAAGATATCTATAATCCTACAACAGTTGAGCTCAAAATTAGAGAATACTGCAATTTAGCCAATAAAGAATACAAAACAGTTGTTTTGAAGAAACTTAATGAGCTACCAAAAAAATTTAGTAAGACAGTTAAATGATTTTAGGGGGAAAATACATTAACAAAATGAACTCTTTATCAAAGAGATTGATCCTTAAGAAGACCCAAACAGAAATTCTGGAGCTAGAGAATTCAGTGACTTAAATGAAGAATATTATAGAGAACATCTTTTTGAGAAGAGAGCTGATAGAAGATGTTATAAGTGACTTAGAGGCTAGGAATTTTGAACACAGAGAACAAAGAAAAAAGAATAAGGTGAAGAAAACTTGTATGTTTTTTGGGATTGAATCAAAGGGGAAATATTGGAATAACTGGGATGCCAGAGAGAGAGAAGGGAAGAAGAAGGGGACAGAAATCCTAAAGAAATAATGGCAGAAAACTGCCCAAACCTGGGGAAAACTTGACCATCCATATTCACAAAGCTAATAGATCACACTATTATCTCAGGACCAAAAGACCTCCAAAACACAATATAATAAAACTATTCAAAATAAAGATATAAAGTGAATTCCAAAAGGCAGCTAGTGAATGACAAGTGTATCCTACAAAGGGAACCCCATTTAGCTGTCAGCAGATTTCTCAGCAGAAACCCTAAGGAGACAGTGGAATATCTTGGAGACATGCCAAGTGATGAAAGATTTAAAATGACTAGCCAAGAATAGCTGGCAAAATTGTTTTTCAGATATGAGTAGAAATAAAGACTTTCCCAAACAAAAGTTAAAGGAGTTCTTCACCACTAGACCTGCCTTTTAAGAAATGCTGATAGGGGTTCTTCAAGTTGAAATGAAAAGATGCTAATCAGCAATATGGCAACATATGAGAGTACACAGCACACTGCTAAAGGTGGAAAATGTTAGTCAGATTCAGAAAACTTTAATTTTATAATAAGATGGGATATGAACCACTTAACTATAGTATAAAGGTTAAAGGAAAAGAGTATTAAAAATAACTGTGTTGGCTAATTGAACATAATAAAAATAAGTAAATAACTATAATTACTATAATTTGTTAATGAATTCACAGCATAAAAGAGGTAAATTGTGACACCAAAAATATAAAGGGGGAGGAGAAAAAGGGAGGAGACTGATATGTGAATGAAGATTAAGTTGCTTTCAGCATAAAATCAACTGTTTTGTCCAAAAGATGTATTATGTAAGCCACAAGATAACCACAAAGCAAACATCAAAAGTAGGTTTGTGAAGGATAAAAAAAGGAGGGAGAAGGGGAGAACAGAGCATTCCACCATGAAAAAACATCAGTTTATAGGAATAGTTAGAAAGAGAGGGAAAAAGGAGCAATGGAAATATAAAATAACCAGAAAGCAATCAATAAGATGGCAATAGTAAGTTCTTACATATGAACAATTACTCCAAAGATAAATGGATTTAATTCATCAATCAAAAGGCACAAAGTGCCTAAATACTTATTTAAAAAAAAAAACAAACCAGATCCAGCTATATAATGCCTACAAGACACCACTTCAGCTTTAAGAACAGACATGTGCTCAAAGTGAGGAGCTTATTTCATGCAAGCAGAAACCAAAGCAAAGTGTGGATGTATGCTGTAAGCCAAAAATGGTAACAAGAGACACAGAAGGCCATTATATAATGATAAAGATGTCAATACATCCAGAAGATATGACAACTGTAGAAGACCACCAAATGGCCAACAGACACATGAAAAAGTGCTCAACATCACTCAGCATCAGGGAAATACAAATCAAAACCACAGTGAGATATCATTTCACACAGTCAGATGGCTAAAATTTAACAAAGCAGGAAATGACAGGTGTTGGTGAGGATTCAGAGAAAGGGGAACTCTCCTGCACTTTTGGTGGGAATGTAAACTGGTGCAGCCACTCTGGAAAACCGCATGGAGGTTCCTCAAAGAGTTGAAAATGGAACTACCCTATGACCCAGCAATTAAACTACTGGGTGTTTACCCCAAAGATACAAATGTAGTTATCCAGAGGGGCATGTGCAGCCCAATGTTTATAGCAGCAATGTCCACAATAACCAAACTATGGAAAGAACCTAGATGTCCATCAACAGATGAGTGGATGAAGAAAATATTGCATACACACACACATACGCACACACAGGAATATTATACAACCATCAAGACCCTCTGAAATCTTGCCATTTACAATGACGTGGATGGAGCTAAAAGGTATTATTCTAAGTGAAATAAGTCAATCAGAGAAAGACAATTACCATATGATCTCAGTGATATGAGGAATTTGATAAACAAGACAGAGGATCATAGGGGAAGGGAGGGAAAAGTGAAACAAGATGAAACCAGGAAGAGAGACAAACCATAAGAGACTCTTAATCTCAAGAAACAAAGTGAGGGTTGCTGGAGGGGAGGTGGGTGGGAGGATGGGTGGCTGGGTGATGGACATTGGGGAAGGTATGTGCTATGGTGAGTTCTGTAGATTGTGTAAGACTAATGAATCACACGCCTGTAGCCCTGAAATAAATAATGCAGTGTATGTTAATTAAAAAAGAAGCTATGACATTTTAAATATATGTACAACCAACATTGGAGCACCTGAACATATTAAACAAATACTAATATATCAGAAAGAAGAAATAGACAGGATTACAACAATAGGACACTTCAGTACCCCATTTTCAGCAATGGATAGATCATTGAGACAGAAAATCAATTTAAAAAATTGGAATTGAACCATGCTTTAAACCAAATGGACCTAATAGACATCACACAAAAAAGTAAATTAAAATGATTCAAATAGTTAAATGTAAGTGCTAAAACCATAAAATCCTCAGAAGAAAAGACAGAAGAAAATCTTCATGACCTTGAGCTTGGCAATAGTTTCCTAGATATGACCCCAAAAGCAGATAAAAACTGTCCTATTTTATTTTTTAAGAACCATTTATCTCTTTTAGAGGTAAGGAGGGGCAGAGGGAGAGAGAGAGAATCCCAAGCAGACTCCCTGCTGAGTGTGGAGACCAGCATAGAGCTTGATCCCACAACCCTGAGATCATGACTTGAGCTGAAATGAAGAGTCGGACATTCAACTGACTGAGCCACTTAGGCACTCCCAAAATGGTTACATTTTAAAAGACACTATCAGTAAGATGAAAAAGAAACCAGAGAATGGAGGAAATACATATCATATATCTAACATATCAAATCATATATGTAACATGGACAGCATAGCTCAAGAGATGGTGAATTTCAGACTGGAGCTGGAAATGGTACAAAAAGGAAACAAATGCAAGTATTATGTTTATATATGAAGATAGCAGCAGTTTGGAGGTCGATTCCCATATTGAGAAGTAATGGGTTATTGAGCTACAGGGAATCCTTAAGGACAAAGATAAAAAGAAAACAAGTTATTGTGCTGAATGATGGAGAAAGCCTATATTCATGAAAATGGAATATCTAGGAAATTTAGAAAAACTGAGTGATTGGTGTAATGGAAAAATCATCATCACTCTGTGTGGGTAATGTTTGAAGACCTATATCAAGTTTTAGGCATAACCTTCAAACTTTTTTGGATTTTGAGGGTTCAGTTTTCCTAACACAACTTAAAATTGGAAAATAAAATATTTCACCAAGTGTATATAATAAAAATATATGATCACTGGTGTATTATAAAAATTGACATGTAAAATTATAATTTAATTTTTCAATTCAGTCTGAATACATAACAATTAAAGACAATTACCCATTTAATGAATATACAAAGAAGCTTTTATAAAGCAAATAGAAACATTACATCATTTTTTTCTCTAAAGCTTTTATCCCATTAGTTTAATTTTTTTCCACTCTCCTCACAAATTAAATCTTAATATAATATATATTTATGTTTGAAAGTCCATTATTGATCATTCTATCATACATCTCTGTAACAAAATATGGATATATATTGTAATTTATTATAAAATATCCATGACAATAAAGCTCTAAGTATTTTAAAGATTTTATTTTGTTTTTAATTTTTGCTTATTATTTTTTATTATGTTCAATTAGCCAACATATAGTAGTACATCATTAGTCTTTTTTTTAAGATTTTATTTATTTATTGGACAGAGACACAGTGAGAGAGGGAGCACAAGCAGGGGAGTGGGAGAGGGAGAAGCAGGTTTCCTGCTGAGCAGGAAGGCCAATGTGGGGCTTGATCCTTGGACCCTGGGATCATGACCTGAGCAAAAGGTAGATGCTTAACAACTGACCCACCCAGGCACCCTCCCACCATCATTAGTTTTTGATGTAGTGTTCAGTGATTGATTAGTTGCATATAATCACATTTTTAAAGATTTTATTTGTTTATTTGAGAGAGATATAGTGCTAGCACAAGCCAGAGGGAGGGGCAGAGGAAGAGGGAGAATCAGACTCCCTACTGAGAAGGGAGTCTGATGTGGGGCTCCATTCTAAGTCCCTGAGATCATGACCTGAACCAATGGCAGACGCCTAACCAACTGAGTCACCCAGGTGCCCTAAACCTCTAAATTTTTAACAACATATTCAAGATTGAGTCATCTTTAAAATATTTGGAACAAAATCGATTAAAGATGCATAAATGTGTTATCAAATATTAAAAATAATTATTAACCAAAAATAACTTTTTGTTTTACTATAAATGCATATCTTTAATACATAGATGCTGCTTTCTTTCTATTATTTTATGAATACATAGATGAAAATTTCTTTTTATTGGAGTGAGATGATGATCAGCATCAACTTTTTCCCAGTTTTTATTTTGAAAAATGTAAATACTGCAAGATCTTATTCACATCAATAGATAGATGTGAAATTTGGAAGATTAGCCATTAGATAACTAGATAGACTACACAGTTCTTTCAACTTCTTACAAGTTATATGCCAAAAATTTCTTAGGAATTTTTACTAAGTTTCAGAAAGGTTTAATTTAATTTAATTTAATTAATTCAATTTATCCACCATTAGCTTGATTCTTCCTGGTGTCATTGCTTTGGTAAACAAAAAATTTTCAGTCACTTGGATTTCCAAAGGATTTATTCCCCAAAATCGATGATTACTCACTTTCTGGACACCAGCAGTGTTATATTTTAATTATCCACTGATTTGACAACTGAAGGTTTGTCCACTCTGGGCAATCCATGACTGTCAGATACAGGACGGTGAGAGGTACATTTTCTTTTCAGAGTGGACGAAGAGAAAGTGAGAAAGTGGAGGTAGAAAAGAAGAGCCTGTTAAGAGTATTCTTAGCATGATAAGACTTCAGAAATCAAGGGTCTAAAAGTTGATTCCCTTAAATTCTCAATGTGCACACCATGGAAAACCTTTTTTTAAAAACAAATTTAATAAATACATAATGTATTTTTAGCCCTAGGGGTACAGGTCTGTGAATTTCCAGGTTTACACACTTCACAGCACTCACCACAGCACACAGCACCCCCAAAGTCCTTAACTCCACCACCCTCTCCCGACCTCCCTCCCCCCCAGCAACCCTCATTTTGTTCTGCGAGATTAAGAGTCTCATGGTTTGTCTCCCTCCCAATCCCATCTTGTTTCATTTATTCTTTTCCTACCCCCCAAACTCCCCATGTTGCATCTCCACTTCCTCATATCAGGGAGATCATATGGTATTTGTCTTTCTCTGATTGACTTATTTCACTAAGCATAATACCCTCTAGTTCCATCCACGTCATTGCAAATGGCAAGATTTCTTTTCTTTTGATGGCTGCATAGTATCCCATTGTGTGTGTGTATGTATGTATGTATGTGTGTGTGTGTGTGTGTGTGTGTGTATATATATATATATATATATATATATATATATATATATCACATCTTCTTTATCCATTCACCTGTTGATGGATATCTAGGTTCTTTCCATAGTTTGGCTATTGTGGACATTGCTGTTATAAACATTCTGGAAAACCGTTTTTGAGGTTGGTATCCCAGTTTGAAGACTTACTGATTTATATTGTGTGACCTTCTAAAATTTATTGAGATGATTGCATGAACCATATGTTCTCAAGTTTTTATTGAACATTTTCCATGTGCAAGACACTGGTCTAGCAGCTTGGGACACAGCCAACAATAAAATCAAGGTGTTAAGATTATATGGACATTGTGGTCATGGTGATAGTCCATAAATAAGTAAATAACTCAACAATTCAGTAGGAGAATGAAAAAATACACAGCATAATTTCAAAGGACTTAAGTGATAGGTGGAAAATAATACAGAGTAGTGAGGAATGGTCTCATGGCCAAGGGCTATTTCTAAGGAGATGACATTTGAAGCAAAGGTGTTGGAAAAAGAGTAATCTAGACTGAGACAGACTGGCAGTCTGGGGAGGCCTTCACAGTGAAAGGATGCCTCTGTGGAGAGTCAACACAACCTGTGTGACGAGGTATCAGCTATGCAAAGAAATGGAGGAGAGTAAGTTAGGCAAAGAAAAGGTGATCAGTTTGTTCCATTTCACTTACTTGATATTGGAACTCTAATTCTTGTATTCTGGAAAAACCTTTAGTCCCAAACAAAGATGGTTTTTCAGCCTAACAGGGGCTCTATGATCTACTGGAATAGAGGTCCCTTGAAAGTTCAGTGATCTACTGGCCAATATCCAAACTGCAGTCACAGTCATTGGCAACCTTAGACAAAATAAAAAGAACTAGAGGAAAAAACCTTCTTGATTCTGAGACATTTGGGCAATTGAGACTGTGGCTTTTAGTAGCACCCCAGACTTAGTCCAATACATTAATAATTAATCAACTTTATAGTTAATAACTGCATCTCTGAGTTAACTCACTGACTCATCAGTCACCATAGAAACATCACTAACATGTATGTGGACACACAAAGCATAGAAATCCTACATACAACAAGCATTTGTGGACAAGATGAAGATCTGGAGAGGCATGATATGAGATCACTATAGTGGGAAGTTGGACTTTTTGTTGGAAAGAACGTTGGAAAGATAAGTAGAATTTGTGATGCAGTGGGTAGGAGAAGAATAAATGAAACAAGATGGGATTGGGAAGGAGACAAACCATAAGTGACTCTTAATCTCACAAAACAAACTGAGGGTTGCTGGGGGGAGGGGGTTTGGGAGAAGGGGGTGGGATTATGGACATTGGGGAGGGTATGTGCTTTGGTGAGTGCTGTGAAGTGTGTAAACCTGGTGATTCACAGACCTGTACCCCTGGGGATAAAAATATATGTTTATAAAAAATAAAAAATTAAAAAAAAAAGAATTTGTGATGCAGCCTTTAATTTCATATGTTGCTCTCAAGGCACGTCCCACTTCCAACTCTACCTAGTTAAATAAATATTTGTGGAGAATGAGGTGGTTTCTAACTATAACTGGCTTAGTTTCTAGTTGAAGCCTTAAACAAAAATTGACCTAATGATATAGATAGGGCTTTAAACTCTTACAATAAAAGTGGTGGGAAGTATGGGAAAGGGATTTGTATGGAACTTTTTCTGTGCCTTCATAGGTTCCTCTGTGTATGATAATAGTGTTTCAGGCATTATTAAAGTCACATTCCTTGTCTCTGCCATAAAGGTATCTCCAAACTGTGGTCTTCATTTTGTTTTGTTTTTGGTTTTTGGTTTTTTTTTGAGGGGGGGAGTTGGCATAGAAAAATATACAAACACACAAATGTTCTCTTGAGACCAATATATTTTAATACATTGGAGGAACACAGATAAAGAATTTCAGTGAGTAAAGAGAACCCTTGTATCTTCTATGCACTTCCCTTTTCACATTTCCAACTGTAGGGTAACTCTTAGTACTTATCTTGGTAATAGCATTTTGTCCATCTGCATGCCATCTAATCTCCAATAAAATTGTCCTTTGTGAAATAACATCAATAGAGTTGGCTTCCTGGATATTACTGACAGTGCTTATCTCTAGTGTCCCATACCCAGATGAAATGTTAGTTGTATCATTAGTGGTCTCAAGAGGATGTGCCAAAGCTCAGGAAGAAACTTCTCTTAGGTCTCAGTTACTGTGCCTTCTCTGGATTTGGTTGGTTCAGGTACAAACTCATCATTCATAAAAGAAGTGGGGGAATCTGAAAAAAGTTCCCAAGTATTAGCATCTATAGTTATCTCTTCTTCAAATGGTACAAGACGTGGTGGTATTTTAGTGTATCCATTATCTTCTTTTATGGGAATGCAGCATGTTAGCTTGTTCATACAAAGAAACTTGTACCTCTCAATATGAAAGCATTGCTTTCTGCAGTGTCCTATATTATTCTTCCAACATCTTTCAACTCTCCAGCCGGCTGCAGGGAATAAATAAGTAGGTCAAGTTTTTAACTCTAGCAATAATATGGTAAACATTAATTCAAAATTTTCATAACTATTACTACTCCTGTCTAGACTAATATTATAAATACTACAAACCATTGGAGGGGGCAAAAAAGAAAACTGCAACTGTATATTAAATATTGTATCATATGCCATCAAGGAAATGGGGGTGGTGTGGCTGGGGAGAGAGAGAAAGAAGGAAAGCAGAAGAAGGAAAGAGGAAGAGGAAGGAAGAGAGGCAGAGAGGGAGACCTATGTAGAGTTGATCTTTAAGCCAAGGCAAGAAGGATGGAAGGAGCCAGCCATGTACACAGGAGGCAGAGATTTTTTCAGGAAAAGACTAGCAAGTGCTCAGTCCCACCACTGAGGAACTGCACTGTGTATTTGGAGAAGATATCTGGAGAAGGCTAATTGAGTCTGAAGTGTAATGTACAAAGAGCAAAGGAGAAAGAGATGAAATGAACTTGAAATGGCAATGCCATTCTCCAGTCAGATTAGACCATTATTAAGTATTTTTATTTCAAAACATAGTGTGACCTAATTTATAATTTAGACAGTTAGTTTGGATTTTATGTGAAAACTAGATTAGGGAAAAGAAATAATAGAATCAGGAAGGCATGTTAGAAGCTTTGGCTAGGTAAGACATAATGGTGTCTGGAACTGGGCTTCAAGAGCTGTGGAAAGAAGAGGACAGTTTTAAGACATTAGTGGCTTAGAAATAAGGTCAGGAAGATGGAGAAATCGAAGTGCATTATATTTCTTTTGAGATAAGGAAAATTAGTGGTGCTCACTAGTCATAAAAGAGTTAACTGAGAAAAGAACAAGATTTGGAAGGAAGAGAAAGAGGTGGGCTCAAATATTTGCTCCAGGGCATATAATATAATATATCTAGGATGTCAAGGATCTCAAGGATCTATAGGATCTAAAGATCTATAGGATCTCAATAGAGAAGTTTGAACTCTAGATGTAAATTTTAGAATCATTGCTATGGATATTTAAAATTATAGTAATGGATAAAGTATAGTGAGTTGGAATAACATGGGATAAAAGGGGACCAAGATTAAATTCTGGTAAGTGTCAATATTGAGAGCTCAAATAGAAAGAAGAGACTCAAAAAGGAACAACCATAGAAGTCAGAACAAAGCAAGAGAATGGGACACTACAGAATTCGGTTAGTTTCTCCGAAAGCAGACCTTGGGGAAAAAATTGAGTATAATAATTGAATTGAGAAGCATTCTCCTCCCTCCTAAATCCATTTGGAAATGGGATAGTTAGGGAAGTAAGAAAGTCAAAAAGAGCTAGGAGGAGTTAAAATGGTGGCATAGTACGGGGATCCTATGCTTGTCTCATCCTTTAAACGCAGCTAGATAAGTATCAAATCATTCTGAACACCCAAGAACTCGATCTGAGGACTGAGAGAACAAACCTCACATATAGAGGGAGAAAAATAGCCACATTGTGGAAAGGAGGAGCTGCAGGGAGTTGATTTGGGAGGGAAAAGATTTGTAGGTGCTCTAAAGGGGAGGGAGCTGAGCATGGACGGTGGGGGGGGGTGTGGGGCGGGGGGGGCGGGGAGGGCGGCAGTGGAGAAAGAGAGAAAGCAGTGCACAGGGATTGCACATGAAAAATACTTCTCCCAAACCATTGGCAGGGAAAAGGAGAGGGGCTAATTATGTTTTTTAAAGCAGTGGAGCTCAAAGTTGGAATTTTGGAAGTCCATGCCATTGAGGGGATCATGCCTGTCAGGCTTTGTGGTGCTCCTGTGGGGAAGGAGGGCAGAGGCTTGGGAGCAGACAAGCGGTTTTAGGATCCTCTGGATGGCAGTGGAGAGACTGTTCTCCTTCTTGGGGTGCATTTGGGAGAGGTGACACTGCCTCTCGGGGGACAAAAGAGACGGTGGGCACTGTTGAGCAACCCTGTTAATTTGCATAGCAACAAAAGCAACTGCTGAAGGTACCATAAACTCTGAACCCTTGTCCAGTAGTGCAGCCACTTTTCTGAGACAAACCAGCATCAGCCACAGTGCAGCAAAACCCACCCCCAAAGGATCATCACAGTTCCAACCACACAGGATCTCTAAAATTTGAAATTTTGAAATGCAACTCCTTGCCTGAGATAAAACACAGGAGCACTGTGCCACCAGGTAGGGAGACATCTTGGACACAGACAGGGTGAAGGCAAGGTTCTGATGGAAGCCTGGGATGTAAGAGGGGGAGATTATTCACTCTTCTGTGAGGGTTTCCTGAAGAGTGGCAAGCACGAACTTCCTTCTCCAGGGACTAGAGAGCAGACCAATGCCATTTTTCACCCTGCCCATCAGCAGACTGACTTCAGTGAGCAACACAGTGGGGATTGGAGTCATCTACGTCAAGCCCAGCCCCTCCATGCCCTGCAGGTGCATCTTTACTAGGGCAAGTCAGCCTGATAACCAATGAAGCAGGCCCCTCCCCCAGAGGACCAGCAAAACCCTTTGCATGCACCAAGTCTACTGATCATAGAGTGCTGCAAATCTTCAGCTCTAGGGGAAATAGGATCTAGCCTCTTTTATCAAGTAGACCAAACACACCTAGCTAAAACTTGCCACAGAGTGGACAATGTCTAAACACTCCCCACTGCAGACAGGGAAAAAAATCTGCAGGGAACTGACCTGAGAGAAAGAGCAGTCAAAACACAATAGCAGAGTGCACACTCAAAACACTTTCTGCAGCACCAGGCCCTGGACAGTATTGGACCTCTTCTTAATACAGCCATTACTCTCAGGAGCAGAAAATATAACAGACTTTCCTAGCATGCAAAAGAACAGTGACCAAGAGAAAAAGACAAGATGGAGGAATTCACCGCAAAACAAAGATCAGGAAGAGGTCATGGCCAGGGATCTGATCAAAACAATATAAGTAATATGTCTGAACCAGAATTAAAATAATCATAAGGATACCAGCTAGGCTTGAGAAGGTATAGAAGATACTAGAGAGTCCCTTACTGCAGAGATAAAAGAACTAAAAACTAGTCAGGCTGAAATTAAAACAAACAAAAGACGCTCAGTGGGAGTGGTTAAGATAGCAGAGGAGTAGGGACCTTTTCTTCTTTGGTCTCTGGAATTCAGCTAGATAGTTATTAAATATTCTGAACATCATGAAATCAATCAGAGATCTGAGAAAAGAAATGCTGCAAGTCTACAAATAGAAAAGCGACGACTTTTTGCAAGGTAGGAGGTGTGGACTTGAATCCAGGGCTATATAACAGACGATACGGTGAGGAGAGGGAGCCAGCTTAAGGAGGCTACTGCAATGTATAATAAGCTATGGAATGCAAAATCAGAACTTTCAGAAGTCTGCTATAGTGGGGGACATCCCTAGTTTAAAGGTGCTTAGGTGGCAAAGCAGGGCAGTATCCCAAGTAGGATAGTGGTCTCAGGATCCCTAGGATCACAAGAAGAACAGGGATGCCTGAATGTGGCAGAGTTCCCAGGTATTGGAGAGGGGAAGCTAGCTGAAAACAGTGAATCTTGGCCCTGGCTTTCCACTTGGTGTTGTCATAAACTGTGAACTGCTGCATAGTCATGTGACTACTCTCCTGGCAGGAGCCCAGCAAAAGCCAGAAGCACTGTGAGACCATCCTCCCTCCCCCAGGAGGAACAGCATGGGTCTGTGCCATAGGAGTCTATAAAATCTGGAGACTTGAATCTCAGTCATGTGCCTGAGATAAAAACGCTCGGTCACAGGCTGGGTGAACACAGAGTTTGGACAGAAACCAGGGAGACAAAAATAATTGACTGCTGTTCTGTGAGGGCTCATTGAGAGTAGGGCGTGCACACTTTCAGCTCTGGCGTAGAGAGTGGGGGCTGCCGTATTCATTCCCTGTATTAGTGCTGAGAGCCTTTCTGGGAGCAAAACATGCCACACAGTGCAATGTGGAACTGCTTACACTGAGCCCATCCCCTGGCAAGGGAGGCACATTTCCGCAAGTGCAAAGGCACCTGAGAATCAGTGCAACAGGCCCCTCTCCCAGAAGACCAAGAACATCTGGCTAGGACCAAGTTTATTGATCATAGAGGAATGCAAAACTTCAGCTCTTGGGAAAAAAAATATATATAGAATTTGTAGGGTCTCTTTTATTCATTCTTTAATATTTCAGTTTATTTTTTCAGATATTATTTTTTCAAGTATTTATTTTAATTTCAGTTAGTTAACATATAGTGTAATATATTCTTACAGTGGATTATGTTTATTCACTGTGCTAAAAATTAAAATATCTTGCCAGACATTTAAGGGAAACTGAGTGTCCTTTCAATTACAGGGTTTCCCATTGAAAGCCACACACCTAAATGTCTTGCTCTTTTCCCCCCCTATTTTATTTATTTATTTTTAATTTTTAATTTATTTTTTAAATTTCTTTTCAGTGTTCCAGAATTCATTGTTTATGCACCACACTCAGTTTTTTATTCTTTTTTTAAATTTTTTTTATTTTTTATAAACATATAATGTATTTTTATCCCCAGGGATACAGGTCTGTGAATCGCCAGGCTTACACACTTCACAGCACTCACCATAGCACATACCCTCCCGAATGTCCGTAACCCCACCCCCCTTCTCCCAGCCCCCCTCCCCCAGCAACCCTCAGTTTGTTTTGTGAGATTAAGAGTCACTTATGGGGGGGCGGTGCCTCCGTGGCTCAGTGGGTTAAAGCCTCTGCCTTCAGCTCAGGTCATGATCCCAGAGTCCTGGGATCAAGCCCCACATCTGCTCGGCAGGGAGCCTGCATCTGCTCAGCAGGGAGCCTGCTTCCTCCTCTCTCTCTGCCTGCCTTTCTGCCTACTTGTGATCTCTGTCAAATAAATAAATAAAATCTTAAAAAAAAAAAAAAGAGTCACTTACGGGTTTTCTCCCTTCCAATCCCATCTTGTTTCATTTATTCTTCTCCTACCCCCTTAACACCCCATGTTGCATCTCCACTTCCTCACATCAGGGATATCATATGATAGTTGTCTTTCTCTGCTTGACTTATTTCGCTAAGCATGATACCCTCTAGTTCCATCCACATCATCGCAAATGGCCAGATTTCATTTCTTTTGATTGCTGCATAGTATTCCATTGTGTATATATACCACATCTTCTTGATCCATTCATCTGTTGATGGACATCTAGGTTCTTCCCATAGTTTGGCTATTGTAGACATTGCTGCTATAAACATTTGGGTGCACGTGCCCCTTCGGATCACTACGTTTGTATCTTTAGGGTAAATACCCAGTAGTGCAATTGCTAGGTCATAGGGCAGTTCTATTTTCAACATTTCGAGGAACCTCCATGCTGTTTTCCAGAGTGGTTACACCAGCTTGCATTCCTACCAACAGTGTAGGAGGGTTCTCCTTTCTCCGCATCCTCGCCAGCATCTGTCATTTCCTGACTTGTTAATTTTAGCTATTCTGACTGGTGTGAGGTGATATCTCATTGTGGTCTTGATTTGTATTTCCCTGATGCCAAGTGACATGGAGCACTTTTTCATGTGTCTGTTGGCCATGTGGATGTCTTCTTTGCAGAAATGTCTGTTCATGTCTTCTGCCCATTTCTTGATTGGATTATTTGTTCTTTGGGTGTTGAGTTTGCTAAATTCTTTATAGATTTTGAACACTAGCCCTTTATCTGATATGTCATTTGCAAATCTCTTCTCCCATTCTGTCAGTTGTCTTTTGGTTTTGTTAACTGTTTCCTTTGCTGTGCAAAAGCTTTTGATCCTGATAAAATCCCAATAGTTCATTTTTGCCCTTGCTTCCCTTGACTTTGGCGATGTACCTAGGAAGATGTTGCTGCGGCTGAGGTCGAAGAGGTTGCTGCCTGTGTTCTCCTCAAGGATTTTGATGATTCCTTTCTCACAGTGAGGTCCTTCATTCATTTTGAGTCTATTTTTGTGTATGGTGTAAGGAAATGGTCCAATTTCATTTTTCTGCATGTGGCTGTCCAATTTTCCCAACACAATTTATTGAAGAGGCTGTCTTTTTTCCATTGGACATTCTTTCCTGCTTTGTTGAAGATTAGCTGGCCATAGAGTTGAGGGTCTATTTCTGGGATCTCTATTCTGTTCCATTGATCTATGTGTCTGTTTTTGTGCCAGTACCATGCTGTCTTGATGACGACAGCTTTATAATAGAGCTTGAAGTCCAGAATTGTGATGCCACCACTTTGGCTTTCTTTTTCAATATTCCTTTGGCTATTCGAGGTCTTTTCTGGTTCCATATAAATTTTAGGATTATTTGTTCCATTTCTTTGAAAAAGATGGATGGTACTTTGATAGGAATTTCATTAAATGTGTAGATTGCTTTAGGTAGCATAGACATTTTCACAATATTTATTCTTCCAATCCAGCAGCATGGAACATTCCCAGTTTTTTATTCTTTTAAAATTTTTTATTTGTATGTATATATACAATTATATAAATTATATATTTTTTAATTTTTGGTTTCTGCTAATTGTATTTTATTTTACTTTATATATATACACAAATTTTTCTTTCTTTACTATTTTGGGATCTAGCTTTTTTTAACGAGCAGATCAAAATATACCCAGGATCTAGTATTTTGTTTTGTTCTGCTTTGATTTTGTTTTTATTTTGTTTCATTGGGTTTTCTCCTGGCTTGTTTTGTTATTTTTTTTTTTCTGCTTTTGTTGTTGGTATTGTTGTCTTTTCTCTCTCTTTCTTCTATTGTTTTCTGGACTTAATGACAAGATGGAGAAATTCACCACAAGAGAAAAAGTAAGAGGTAGTACTCACTGCCAGGGATTTAATCACTATCGATATAAGTAAAATGTATGAAGTAGAATTTAAAACAATTATAAAGATACTATCTGGGCTTGAAAAAAGTGTAGAAGACACCAGTGAAACCCTTACTGTAGAAATCAGAGAACTAAAGTCTAATCAGGCGAAAATTAAAAATGCTGTTACTGAGGTGCAGTAAAAAATGGATGCTCTAACACTGAGGATAAACGAAGTAGAAGAGTCTGTGGTATAGAAATAGAAGAGAGAAAGGCAACTACTGGATTATGAAGGGAGACTTGGAGAAATAAAAAATTTCATAAAACAAGATAGTAACTGGATAGTAAAACTCTGAGAAGATGAAGAGGGACAGAGAGAGGCAGAAGGTTTATCTGAACAAATTATAGCTGAGAACATTCCTAACCTGGGGAAGGAAAGAGGCATTCAAGTCCAGGAGGCACAGAGAAACTCCCTCAAAATCAATAAAAATGGTTCAACACCTCTACATATGATACTGAAACTTGTAAATTTCAGAGATAAAGAGAAAATCTTGAAAGCAACTCAGGACAACAGGTGTTTAACCTACAGGGGTAGGAAGGTAAGGTTAGCAGCAGATGTGTCCACAGAGACCTGACAGGCCAGAAAGCACTGGCATGATGTATTCAATGTTAAATGGGAAAGATACACAGCCAAGAATACTTTATCCAGAAAGGCTGTCATTCAGAATAGAAGGAGAAATGAAGTTACCAGGACAAACAAAAACTAAAGGAATTTGTAAACACTAAACCAGGCCTGCTAGAAATATTAAAAGGGATCCTTTGAGTGAAGAGAAAGTGCAAAAGTAACAAAGACCACAAAAGAACAGAGATAATCTACAGAAACAGTGACTTTACAGGTAATACAATGGTATTAAATTCATATCTTTCAATAATTACTCTGAATGTAAATGGACTAAATGCTCCAATCAAAAGACATAGGATATCAGATTGTATAAAAACAAATAAGACCCATCAATATGGCATCTACAAGAAGACTAATTTTAGACCCAAAGACACCTCCAGATTGAAAGTGAGGGGGTAGAAAACAGTTTTCTTGCTAATGGACATCAAAAGGAAGCTGGGGTAGCAAACCTTATATCAGAAAAATTAGATTTTAAACCAAAGACTGTAATAAGTGGTGATGAAGGACATTATATCATAATAAAAGAATCTATCCAACAAGAAGATCAGTTATAAATATTTATGCCCCTAACTTGGAAGCAGCCAAATATATAAACCAATTAATAACAAAATTAAAGAAACACATTGATAATAGTACAGCAATGATAGGGAACTTTAACACCCCCCCCACACACACACACACAGCTATGGATAGAACATCTAAGCAGATCAACAAGGAAGCAAGGGCTGTGAATGACACACTGGACTAGGTGGACTTAACAGATATATTCAGAACATTTTATCTTAATTGTCTTTGGAAGAACAAATATTGAGAAAATGTCTATGCCACCCAAAACAATATACACATTCAATGCAATGCCTATCAAAATACCATCAGCATTTTTCATAGAGCTGGAACAAACAGTCCTAAAATTTGTGTGGAACCAGAAAAGACCCTGACTAGCCAAAGTAATGTTGAAAAAGAAAAGCAAAGCTGGGTTCATCACAATTCTGTACTTCAATCTATATTACAAAGCTGAAATCATCAAGACAGTATGGTACTGGCACAAAAACAGACACATAGATCACTGGAACAGAAGAGAAGGCCCAGAAATGGACACTCACCTCTGTGGTCAACCAAACTTTGACAAAGCAGGAAAGAATATCCAAAGGAAAAAAGAGGATCTCCTCAACAAATGGTATTGGAAAAATTGGACAGCCACATTCAGAAAAATGAAACTGGACCACTTTCTTACACCACAAACAAAAATAACTCAAAATGGATGAAAGACCTCAATGTCAGACAGGAATCCATCAAAACCCTAGGGGAGTGGTGAGTGCTGTGAAGTGTGTAAACCTGGTGATTCACAGACCTGTACCCCTGGGGATAAAAATATATGTTTATAAAAAATTTTTTAAAAAAATAAAAGCAAAAAAAAAAAAAAAAACACAAAAAACCCTAGGGGAGAACACAGGAAGCACCTTCTTTGACCTTGGCTGTTGCAACTTTTTGCTAGACACATCTCCAAAGGCAAGAGAAATTAAAGCAAAAATGAACTATTAGGACTTCATCAGATGAAAAGCTTTTGCACACCAAAAGAAACACTCAACAAACTAGAAGGCAGCTAGGGAATGGGAGAAGATATTTGCAAATGTCTTAAGAGAGAAAGAGCTTGTATCAAAAATTCATGAAGATCTTGTGAAACTCAACATCCAAGAAAACAAATAATCCAGTCAAGAAATGGGCAGAAGACATGAACAGACATTTCTCCAAAGAAGACTTACAAATGGCCAACAGACACGTGAAAAAATGCTCCACATTACTCTGTCAGGGAAATACAAATCAAAACCACAATGAGGGGGCACCTGGGTGGCTCAGTCGGTTAAGTGTCTGCCTTTGTTCAGGTCATGGTCTCAGGGTCCTGGGATTGAGCCTCACATCAGGCTCCCTGCTGAAAAGGAAGTCTGCTTCTCCCTCTTCCTCTGCAGCTCCTCCTGATTGTGCTTTCTTGCTCTCTCTCGCTCTCTCTCTGTCAAATAAATAAATAAAATCTTTTAAAAAAAATACATACACAGTGAGATGCCACCTCACACAGACCATTCTCTTACACCGTACACAAAGATAAACTCAAAATGGATAAAAGACCTCAACATGAGACAGGAATCCATCAGATTCCTAGAGGAGAACATAGGCAGTAACCTCTTCAATATCAGCCACAGCAACTTCTTTCAAGATATGTCTCCAAAGGCAAAGGAAACAAAAGCAAAGATCAACTTTTGGGACTTCATCAAAATCAAAAGCTTCTGCACAGCCAAGGAAACAGTCAAGAAAACAAAGAGGCAACCCACGGAATGGGAGAAGATATTTGCAAATGACAGTACAGACAAAAGGTTGATATCCCGGATCTATAATGAACTTCTCAAACTCAACACACACAAAACAGACAACCATATCAAAAAATGGGCAGAAGATATGAATACACTTCTCCAATGAAGACATACAAATGGCTATCAGACACATGAAAAAATGTTCATCATCACTAGCCATCAGGGAGATTCAAATTAAAACCACATTGAGATACCACCTTACACCACTTAGAATGGCCAAAATTAGCAAGACAGGAGACAACATGTGTTGGAGAGAACGTGGAGAAAGGGGAACCTTTCTTACACTGTTGGTGGGAATGCAAGTTGGTGCAGCCACTTTGGAGAACAGTGTGGAGATTGCTCAAGAAATTAAAAACAGAGCTTCCCTATGACCCTGCCATTGCACTCCTGGGTATTTACCCCAAAGATACAAATGTCGTGAAAAGAAGGGCCATCTGTACCCCAATGTTTATAGCAGCAATGGCCACGGTCGCCAAACTGTGGAAAGAACCAAGATGCCCTTCAACGGACGAATGGATAAGGAAGATGTGGTCCATAGACACTATGGAGTATTATGCCTCCATCAGAAAGGATGAATACCCAACTTTTGTAGCAACATGGACGGGACTGGAAGAGATTATGCTGAGTGAAATAAGTCAAGCAGAGAGAGTCAATTATCATATGGTTTCACTTATTTGTGGAGCATAACAAATAACATGGAGGACAAGGGGAGTTAGAGAGGAGAAGGGAGTTGGGGAAAATTGGAAGGGGAGGTAAACCATGAGAGACTATGGACTCTGGAAAACAATCTGAGGGTGGGAGGTTGGGAGAACCAGGTGGTGGGTATTAGAGAGGGCATGGATTTCGTGGAGCACTGGGTGTGGTGCAAAAACAAGGAATGCTGTTATGCTGAAAATAAAAAAAAATAATAAAATAAAATGGCTAAAATTAACAACTCGGGAAACAACAGATATTGGCAAGGATGCAGAGAAAGGGGAACCCTCTTGCAGTGTTGGTGGGAATGCAAACTGGTGCAGCCACCTCAGAAGGTTCCTCAAAAAGTTAAAAATAGAACTATTTAATGACCCAATAAAATTGCACTACTAGGTATTTACCCACAGGATACAAAAATACTGATTTGAAGGGGCACATGCCCCCCAGTGTTTATAACAACATTATCAACAATAACCAAATTATGGAAAGAACCCAAATACCCATCAACTGATAAATGGATAAAGAAGTTGAAGTATATATACCATGAAATATTACTCAACCATCAAAAATAATAAAATCTTTCATTTGCAATGATGTGGATGGAGCCAGAGTGTACTCTGATAAATGAAGTCAGTCAGTCAGAAAAAGACAAATACCATACAATTTCACTCACATGTGGAAATTAAGAAACAAAACAGATGAGCATAGAGGTATGGAGAAAAAAAGATGAGAAAGGGAAAGAAACCATAAAAGATCCTCAACTATAGAGAACAAACAGGGTTTATGGAGGGGAGTTGGGGGCGGTGGGCTAAATGGATGATGTTACTAAGGACACTTGCGATGAGCACTGGGTGTTATGTATAAGTGATGAGTCACCAAATTCTACAACTGAAACCAATTTTTACAATATATGTTAACTAACTGGAATTTAAATAAAAACTTGAAGTTATAAAAAAAGAGAGAAAGCCAGAAGTAGGTGAGTTATACAGTTAGTTACTACTGACTGACTAAAGCATAATCCCATGGGAAACTCTGGCAGCCAGTGTATGAAACAAGCCTCAGAATTATCGTTTTTGAGAATGAAAGGAGCTGGAGTATTTGTCTGCCACCTAGCCAGCAAATAGTTGATAGGTGATCTCAGAGTGGGTTCATAATTCCCTCTCATTTCTGTATTGCTCTGTGTTAGGGCTATTTCACACGCAATCAGTAATGCTTTGAGGATAACTGCCAGTTGCAGGCTGGTGTGCATGAAAATGGTAAATGTGGAAAGGATCCAAGGAAAATTGAATCAGATATGACTAGATTATGCAAGAGGGGGAAATGTTTCTTAAAGCAATGAGTGGACTTTTGTAGGTAAACTTTGCTGAGAAGTTCAATAAGATAAGGGCAGAAGTGTCCATTATGTTCAACATGATGACTGTCACTGGTAACCATGAGAGGAGCAGTTTCCCAGTGGTAGGGAAAAAAGAAACAGAAGTAAAGTTGGTGAAATGTGAATGAGAAAAGTCAAAGTATTACCTGGAGACAAAACTCTTAATAAGTTTAGTAGGAGGAAAGGCAGAGAAATAGAGAGGTTCTTAGAGGACAATAGAGAGCCAAGTGAGCATTTTTCAGGGATGTTTTGAAGAATGGGAAATAACAGAGCATGTTTGAAGGCACTTAAGAAGAAACCAGTAGAAAGGGAGAGATTAATGTAGAATAGGGAAATGAGACAATGAAAGAGCATAGTCCTTTGTAGTTGGCAAGAATCAAAATCACATTTGGCAGGTCAAGATAGAGAAGGCACACATCCTCAGTTATGTCAAGAGGGAAAGAGAAGATGGATGCAAGGCATATTGGTAAGATGTTGACCATGGTAAAAATAAAAAGTTCAATTTTTAATTTTTTAATTTTTTGCTTTTTGTTTGTTTATTAATTTTCTTTTAGATTCCACATATGAGTGAAGCAATATAAGACTTGTGTTTCTCAATCTGATTTATTTCACTTAGCAAAATACCCTCTAAGCCCATCTGTTTTTGTAAAGGCACAATCTCATCCTTTTTATGGCTGCATAATATTTCATTGTGTATATGTTCCACATCTTCCTCATCCATTTGTCTGTTGGTGGACCCTTGAGTTGCTTCCACATCTTGGCTATTGTGAAGAATGTTACAATAAACATAGGGGTGCATATACCTTTTCATATTAGTGTTTTCATTTTCTTTGGGTAAATACTCAGTAGTAGAATTATTAACTTATATAGTATTTCTATTTTTAATTTTTTTTGAGG
>NW_028134457.1:0-73443 GCF_964662115.1 Mustela nivalis | reverse complement strand
GAAGGAAAATCATTTCACCTGATCAGACGAGGAAGTGGTTGAAGCCTGAATTAATGTGCTATAAAAAAAGTAAAAACCTGGGAAATATATGGGGAAAAATCCCTAGAAAAACAGCAATAATAACTGGCTGGTCTTTATTGATCCAGATCCTGCGGTAGGCAAAGAAGAGCTGGTTTTAGCCAGAGGATGATCTCCGTTTGTCTTCATGATCTGGCATTTCCTGCAAGCCAGGCATGGGGCTCTGCTCTAGAGCTAAAAATGCTGGGGGACCCTCACTGTCCCTTTTCTCTTCTCAGGGGGACAACAGGCATGTCCATGGTGCAGTGTGACAGGTTTTACCACAGGGAGATGAAAGACTGCCAAGGGTAGGTTGGATCTGAGAAAAGACATTAGGAGCAGATTTTCAGGGGAGGTAATAGACAAGGGCAAAGCGAAGAATGAGGATGAGTGTGTCAAGTTTCAAAGTGCCAGGAGGCAGCACAGTGCATTCGGAAACTACAGCAAGTTTATGACAACTGACAGCTGATCTGGCAGCATCACCTGGGGATGGAGGCTGAGCCTCGGGGTTAACACTAGGGGTGAGATGGTTTGTATAATATGCTGAGTAGGTGACGTACTACACTGTGGGGGCACAGGGAGCTACCGGAGGATTTCAAATATCAGAATCGTAACCATAATAGTGTATTTAATTGCATCCTAGCTTTCATCAAGGGTAAGATGCACTATAGTTTATGTTCGACTTGAAAGAGAAATGCTGTCAGTTAAAGTAGGATATGTCATCAAGTGCAAGGTGAGTGCCTCCTTAAGAGATATTAGAATGGGGGGGGGAGGACAAATCTTAGAACAAGTAAATTGTGGTACTAGAATAATTAAGAAAGGTCGAACACTTGGATCAACTAAAAAAGTGATTATTGCTTACCATGTGCCCCAAAATATATTAAGTCTTAGAACAAGAGACGTTCTCATCTTGATGCCCCGCAGCTGTTAGACCCAAGGTACAGAAGGCAGTAGCCAACGACCAGCAGGCCCCAAGTGCCATGTGCAGACTCGAAGAGCAACTGCCTTTGAGAGAGGAAACGCTTGAGAGTGGGCGTTCTGAGGTAGAGAATTATTAGCTGGGAAAGTAGGAAAATTGACACAGAATCAGAATTGATGCTCCTACGTGACAGAGTTGGTGAAACTTACCTTCTCAGAGATCTTGAGGCTCCTCAGAAATGTATTCTTCATTTTGGACGGAACATTCAGGATAAATATGATCTGTTCGAGTTCCTGGTTCTCTCATCAGGACTGTTTCTTAGGCTTCACTGGCACAAGAAAAGGGTTTTGATAGTCCAGGGTAAATCCTGATAAAAGTAAAGCACGGTATCTATGAAATCTAACCACTCAGAAGAGAACAACAGATAAAAGGCCAGGCCGACCTGACCCTGCAGGATAGGTAAGGTTGGTCCGGTAACAGGGGTAGAGGGGAAGTGCCCATCCTCTGCTAGAAGAGCTAGAGAAGACCCCTTCCGGAGAGACCACCAGGAGAGGAGAGTAGTAGGTGCTGATGATGAAGAATATTTTTATCAGCAGAGAAGGTCAAAATGACAAAGTTCCAGGATCAGAGTAAACATATGGGATTAAAAAATAAAAAATAAAAAAAAAGATTTTTTGAAAGGACTTTTTTTTTAAAGGAATTTAAACAAAAGTCCTTTTTAAGAGACAGTTGGCTGTTTAAACCAACAGTACAACTCACTGAGAGAATCGCTGCGTTATTTATTGGGGTAGAAAGGACCTGGAATGTAGACAGACCCATTCTGCAGAGGAAAAAATAGAATCACTAACAGGCCTCATGGCTTGCACAGCCAGTGGCTAGAATCCCTGCCTCATGAGACCCTGTGCTAGAAGGCCGCTAGAACCATCTCAACTATGTTCGTCTTTCTTGGAAGCCAACAAGTGTTTGCCCAGTTAAGAGCACGGTAACAATCAGTCACGTTATGTTATAATGATTGTCGATATCTTTAAAAGCCTTGTCTAGTTCCTTTTTGAGTAACCCTCACCCCACCCTTAGAGAAATTTATGTGTGGTTCACTTCTTTGAAATACCTCATTGTTGTTCCACATTTAAGACACAATGAAGAAAAAAAAATTGACAATGAGTTCCAGAGTTTAAAAGTCACTTGCCATTCAATCCAAATTGTGAGTTTGATCGGTTAGCGAACACTTCATAATGCACCCCCGGTAATTTTACAGAGATTATTTTTTTCTTACCTATTCTTGATTATTCTGTCTTGCAATGCAGAGAAAGCTAACTAATTTAAAATAAACTTCCGTTAATTTTGATTGTTATAAACTTAAAATTGGTTAATTTCCATATACAGAGTTTAAAATGTTCACAATTTACATTAAATATATATTCTGTGTATACCTTGGAAAAATTATACTGAAAATTGAAATTTAAATGATGTTGTATATAGCTGCAAGAAGCCGCCTGTCCCATTTCATCTTACTATATAAGTTGTGTCAGGTAATTTATAAAATCCCTACTGCATAACAAATCGATTTTTTGTTGGAATGGGTAGTAATGTTTGTTCTTATTTCTAAATAAGAGTTGGTCTATGAGTGCATCTATAACTTATTTTTCCTAAGTGGCTTCATGGTCTTGAACTGAGAAAGCTCAGAACATTAAACATCAAAATAATATAATTTGACATAATTAGACATCAAGGAAATGCAATTTAAATGACACTGAGATATCACTACACATAAGAATGGCTAAAATAAAATATAATGACAAGACCAAAAGAAAAAAATATACCATTTGATGATACACAATGGCAAGTTGTACCATAACTTAACCATCTCAGACTAGTGTAGTGTTAAATTTGTTTTTCTCAGCAATATTTTGGGTCACTTACCACTTTTCAAGGATTTAAAGTACTATCATTTTACTTAAAACTGTGAAATTTGGTCAGTGTTAAATTTCAATTTATGTTAAAACATTCTGTAAACTGTGTTAAACTTTGACATTTTTTCCCTCTGTTCAGTGAATAACACTATATCATATTTTGAAAAATACACTAATTTTCATTTTGAAAAATATCCCTTTTTCCTCTTATGGTAATTATTGATATGAATTAATAGTAGAATTTGATATGGTTCCATATGACCATAAATACTTTATTGTATTTTATCAAATTTAATAATGAATATAATGTACTTCTTTGGACAATTTTTAAAGACCAGTCTACTCTTAAAAAAAAACAAATGGAGACGCACTTCTTCAGTTCACACAAATTTCATTTTATTATATATAACCTCAGATAAATTTCAACAAATCATAATTTATTAAAATTATGTCTACTTAAAAATCTCATAGAAGAGTAAAACCATCAAAAATAAAAATAAACACACACAACACACACACATCACCCATGTATTGGCAAATCACAATTGCTGTAAGAATACATTAGACATTCCACAGTTAAGGGCTTAAAATTTCCATCGGTGACAAAAAGATTTGTATCCAAATGGACTGATTTTCCAGAATCCAAGAAAAAGTCTCCTAGGGTTTATTTAAAGATAAATATTTGAACAAATACTTCTTAAATTTAGGAAATTCAGAACATACGATTAAAGAATATTTGCAGTGCAGACTATATTCAATCCGTCCTTCAAAATGTGCCTTTGAGTACATAATTCTGTTTTCTCTATCTAAATTGAGCTGTCCTCCAAGGAAGTTTTCTAAAATGTGTGTCTCTGTGTGATAAATGTTCTAAGACCTAACATGCTTCATTGTATTTTTACTGTGCTCTCAAATTTAATCAATAATTTGGCTTGATGTATAATATCTAGTTTCAAATATCTTTTCCATCTATACAAACACCCAGCAGTCTCCTTTATATGCTACTACTATTGAGAATTCTGCTGTCAGTATTATTCTTGTACATTTTAGGTGATCTGTTCTTCTCTTGGGCATCATTTATGCTCTTCGCTGTTTTTGATATTCTTAAAACTCACCATAATATATATGAGTGTTTTTTTTAAAGATTTTATTTATTTATTTGACAGATAGAAATCACAAGTAGTTGGAGAGGCAGGCAGAGAAAGAGAGAGGAGGAAGCAGGCTCCCCACCAAGCAGAGAGCCCCGTGTGGAACTGGATCCCAGGACCCTGAGATCATGACCTGAGCCGAAGGCAACGGCTTAACCCACTGAGCCACCTAGGTGCCCTATATGAGTGATTTTTGGTGTGTGCGGTTTTTGTTTTGTTTTGTTTCTGATGTCTCATGTTTGGCATCATTTTAAGTCTGGTATCTTTTATCTTTCTTTAATTCTCCAAAATTTATCTCAGTACTTATTTAAATATTTTCTTTATTTTTTTTTCTCTTCTGCTGCATTTGGGCAGAAGTCATTAATTTGTTTGTTTGTTTGTTTGTTTTTCCCAACTCACTTATTCATTTTACAGCTATATTCATCTTAGTCTCCATTTATTGTATTCTTTATTTCAACAATTTTCACTTAATTTATATTCACAGTATAGTATATTTCTTTTCTTTGTATATGTATATCATTATTTTATCATATACTTTTAAGCTATTTTTTAAATATTATATTTATATATTTGACAGTGAGAAATCACAAGTAGGCAGAGAGGCGGGCAGAGAGAGAGGAAGGGAAGCAGGCTACCTGCTGAGCAGAAAGCCTGATGTGGGGCTTGATCCCAGGACCCTGAGATCATGACTTGAACTGAAGGCAGCGGATTAACCCACTGAGCCACCCAGGTGCCCCTGTTAAGCTATTTTTTTAAAAGTACGTTCTTTTTTTTTTTTTTTAAGATTTTATTTATTTATTTATTTGACAGAGAAAGATCACAAGTAGACGGAGGGCAGGCAGAGAGAGAGAGAGAGAGAGAGAAGCAGACTCCCTGCTAAGCAAAGAGCCTGATGCAGGATTTGATCCCAGGACTCTGATATTATGACCTGAGCTGAAGGCAGTGGCTTAATCCACTGAGCTACCTAGGTGCCCCTGAGCTATTTTTTAAATTCCTGTTCCAATAACACTTGGATTGCCATATAAAGTTAACCACATCATCTTTTTAAGGTAAGTAATTGTACTTTTTATGTGCATAGCTATTTTGGTCCATGAGTTATGCTCCTCTTAGGATCATCAAATCTCTGTAAAGTCTGGGTATTCTAAGATTTTCTAAGCAACAATAAAATACATTGAAACCTGGTAGCTTAATTGTAATAATGTTTTCTTTCTCAATCATTCACAATAGCATTACATTCTGAGTAGCTTCTTTTTTTTTGCAGCTATAGTCTTTGGAAAAACTTGAATTGTGATATCACTGTGATAATGTGAATTAGTCAGGGTTTTTCAGAGAATCGGGAAGAGAAAAAAAAAATGAAGATATTCTCCAGGGCCAACTCTAGAAGTGACTATTAAAACATCTGTCCAAATTCAATTGAACAAAACTCAGAAATCCCATCTCCAGTGAAATACAAAGAAGATTATATATAGTTCTGGGCACGCACATCTCATTTGACCCAATGATGTACATCAATGAAAGACTGAAGGCCAATCACCACTCCATGGGAGAATTTAAAAATAAATTTACTAATGAGGCCAAGAATTCAGAATCACAAATACTTCAGATCTAATAATAACTGCCTTCACTTGATGTTATTCTATAAGATAAATCCTACGATCAAGTTTTAATTTTAAATTCTTACAATTTTAAATTCTTAAATCCTTATGAAGAAGCATCATTTGGAGGGAACAGTTTTCATAATTTAGCATCCATAAGCCTTTTTTTAAGATTTTATTTATTTATTGGACAGAGAGAGAGAGAGAGAGAGAGATTACAAGTAAGCAGAGAGGCAGGCAAGCAGGGAGGGAAGCAGGCTTCCTTTTGAGCAGAGCCCGATGTGGGGCTGGATCCCAGGACCCAGAGACCATGACATGAGATGAAGGCAGAGTCTTAACCTACCACCCAGGTGATGAGAGAGCCCCTCAGGTGCCCCTCATCCATCAGCCTTAATTGCTTGGAGGAAAATGTGTGGATGAATAATGCCTTAGGGAGCTAATCTCTCTAAAGAATTTTCAAGTCTTTACCCCTTCAAGGTTTTTGCACAGTTCTGATAGCCTCTAGACATCCAGCTGATTTCTACAGTGACAGGCCTGTTAAAAACTGTCCTCAAACCAGGAATAGAGCTTGAAACATACCAGTCAAGAGCAACTTTGAGTCTTTTAAGGAATTTATCATCATTTCTTTGTTTTTGGTTCATATCCGAAATAGTTCTACATTACACTTGCATAATTTCTCCAGAGCTGACTTTGAAGGAGGCATTCAGTTCCAGCTAGTTCCGTATTTTTGCAAGAACTATAATTCTATATAAAAAAAGAACATATTTTAGAGCGCCTGGGTGGCTCAGTGGGTTAAAATCTCTGCCTTCGGCTCAGGTTATGATTCCAGGTACCTGGGATTGAGTCCCACAGTGGGCTCTCTTCTCAGCAGGGAGCCTGCTTCCATTCCTCTCTCTCTGCCTGCCTCTCTGCCTTCCTGTGATCTCTGTCAAGGAAATAAATAAAATTAAAAAAAAAACATATTTTATACCAGTTATTCATGTTTATTAACTAAGATATCACATTACAAATAATACAAACAGTTGCTCTTTATTAATACCTTCAACCAAGATCAAAAAAATATGTCATATTTTCTCCAAAAATTTTATATCATCTGATAGGTCAGATATATATAAAATTACATTTAAAGTTTTAAAATATCAGCAAATATTTTCATTTAAATGCAAACTTCAAAGAAAATCTACTTTTCCGAACACGACTTTTTATCCTACTTTTTTAAATTTTGTCGACAATGGATAAAATGTTTAGCGAGACTATAAAAGTTAGATCGAAAAAATGATTAATAGATGTAGGTTCAAAATATTATGTTCCATTAAAAATGATTTAGACTTTGATGAACATCTGTTTGGTAATATGTTGTATCCAGATACAGTAAATTAATGACATATATAAAATTATAGGAAAATGACACCTTCCGTTCCATTATGAGTAGAGCTTTTAAAATGCTATTTGTCACATCTTGTCATCTTCTTATTATGTAGCATTTAAAAAATGTATACTCTTCACTTTGAAGTCTTTTAGACATCTAAAATATGACATTCTATTGATTGTGTATCCATATTCCTTTATTGCCAGTTTGAACAAATCCACATGCTTTGATTCAAAGGTAATAAATTCCTCTTATTTGAAAAAATGATGTTTATTTTTGTTCTCTCACCCTTAGCAGGTGGTTTCATTTTAGCACACTTCAGAGTTATAATTTCATGCCTATTAAAAACATTTATTATGATCTACATAGATGAATGAAACTTTTATTTTATTAAATTCTTTGCCAAAAAATCTGTTATTTTTAAAAATGTTTTTCCTTTAAAGGGTTATTTTAGAGCATTCAGAGAGGATCTACGAGTGTGGTATTATGCAATTTTTAAGTAGGTATGAAATGGTTATTTATATGATTGTTTCTTTAAGGCATATGTATATTGTCCATTATATGCTATAAAATATTTTGAAAGTAAATTTAAAATATGTTTTACATAGTTTATTTTTTGGAAAAAATATTGAAATGACTTATGAAATTCAGTATACTCTCAACATTAATTTTTTCTGAAATTTACCAATAGTCTACTGAACCTATTATATGGCAGATATTACTTCAGACTACACTGGTAAATGAAATACTTGGCTTTGTAGAACTTTTCTTTTAAAGGATGAGACAATTAAAAGCTATAAACCTTAATAAAAGTTGCATAGTTTATTCAAAAATGATGAGTACAATGGGGAAAAATAAAAATTAGATCAGGGTGAGAAAAATCAAGGTTGCTAGGCAGGGGATGGGGAGGTAAGAATTTTAATAGGAAGATCAGGGTAGTTACAATGAAGCTGACAACTGAACAAACGTATGGAAAGGTGATGAATTTGCCCAGAACTATCAGCAATAAGGTCACTCCAGGCAAAGGAATTGGCTATCTTGAAGGCCATAAGGTTGGATCGTGCCTGGCATATCTGAGGAATAGCAAGGAGGCCACTGTGAGGGACTGAAGAGTAGCAGGGAAAGAGGTCACAGAGGTCACATGAGTGGCTAGATCATGTAAAAGCTTAGAAGTCATTGTAAAACTCTGGCTTTTATATTTGGAAATTTACTGTGTGATAGAATTTCTGCTAATAACTAAGAGTTCAAATGTCCATAAAATTTCAAGGATTCTTTTTCCTGTAAGACAGAATAAAGAAAAAGAGTTCGTATTTCGCATGGTGTAACAAATGCTCGGAGATCCAAGTGTAGGAAGCTATGGGAGCACAGAAGAAGGCACTAAAACCACACCAATATATTTGATGACTGTGACTATATATAAAATAGTATTTTCTAGATTTTTTTATAGTCATGGAATCACACAGTATATACTATTCATTGCCTGGCTTTTCTTTTCTCAGCATCATTACTTTGAGAATCTCCAATTGTAAATAGTTCATTTTTATGTTGAATAGTAATCTCTTAAAAGAATAGATCATAATTTGTCTTTGCTCTATTGATGGACATTGATGAACATTTCCACTGTTTTCAATTCTTAAAGCTGCTACGAAATTCATATACAAGTCCTTGTATGAACATAGGGTTTGTTTCTCTTGGTTAAATGCCTAGAAGTAAAATGGTTATTTGTGTAACTGTAACATATTTTGCATTTAAAAAATTTTCAAACTATTTTCCAAAGTGATGGTATCATGATATATGCCAACAACAGTTTAGATTTTTTGTTGCTTCTCAATCTAGCTCAGACGAAGTACAATTAGCCTTTATAATTTTAGCCATTTTAATAGATATGTAAGCATGTCTCATTATGATTTTAATTTGTATTTCTTTAATGTCTAAATGCTGAGAAATTTGTCATGTGCTTATAAGCCATCCATATCCTTTTGGTGACATGTCTCCTTCACTTCCTGGGTCTTTGTGCAAATAACATCTCATAAATGAGATATAACCACCCAACACAAAATAAAATTAACTTTCATCCCAGCATTCTCCAATGGCTTTTACCTTTCTTGTATTTCTTTGTAACACTTATCACCATCAACCATCAATGATTATTCTATTACTGGTTTATTTCCTTATTGGAGACAGAGAGAGAGAGAATTGGGAGAGGCCGCAGAGGAAGAAGAAAACACCCCACTGCCTAGAAAGCTTGCTGGGGAGTTACATCCCAGGACCCTGAGATCATGAACCAAGCCAAAGGCAGTCACTCGATGGACTGAGCCACCGAGGTGCCCCTCTATTATTGCTTTATTTCACTATTATATTTCAAAAGAATGCAAGCTCTTTGTGGTCAGGTATTTTATATGTTTTATTAATTGAAGTATTCTCAGAAAGGTAGCTGGCAGATTGTAAGGGATCATTAACTGTACTTTGTTGTTATTATTTGGCTACTTTACGGGCTTTACCTCTTACGCTAGAAGTCTATCCTTCAGATGTAAGCAATAAGAATAGAGCCCTGCTGCCTGTTCAGATGAGTAAAAAGCCTGTATTAAGTGGATATTTTAAAAGCTAAATGAATGGCTTAATAGTTGTATATAGGGGTAAAGGGAACATATTTTCCACGGTTTAGAAGTGGAGTTCTTCTATAGAGTTCTTGTACAAGCCTACACTATTGAACAATAACGGGCAGTTGTACATTACATTAAACAAAATCTTTAGTAATTTATATCCTTTTTTTGTAATTCATGACTGGATCATTTAATTCCTTAGGAGCATTATAGCATTTCAACTTTTCATGTTCAATAAACTTATTGGGGTTGCTACCTTTTTATTCAAATGGAGAAATAGTCATGATTTTATCTAAAGAAAGTGTTATTGATTGTGTTGTTTTCTAGGAATGAGTCGCACATGCTAGTTTAAAAGTTTTGTTAAATTCCCAAGTGTGTCACCGATAAAAGCCTTTTGTAGATTAGTAACTTGCTCAAAACAGAAAAGTTATGTAACACTCAATTGTTATACTATCTTTGTTTCCATCTTGCATTGTAATAACACCCATCTTAACTCTATTTAAGACAAGTCATCGCCAGATGGCTTTCTGGCATTGATTGCATGATATGAAATCTAGTATAACTAAAAGTTTTTGGTTTTAGTAGCCTATAAATCAATTTAGAAAAATATATGTATTTGAATATATGGTAAAGTTTTAAATTATTTGGCAATAGTAAACTAAACTTTTTTTTGGTAAATTTTTATTTTCTAAAATTTCATTGAGCTCTTTTGCAATAAGAAACAAGTTACAAAAAATTAAGGTTTATTTACCCCAATTCAAAATTATTAGGAATATAATCATAAAGGTTGAAGTATTTAAAATATTGAACCCAAAATATTTTATTAGGTAAATTCGTGAATGCTAAGCATTCACTGTTAAAATATACTAATACTATTGATAGACTGGTAGAAGCCTAAAATCAAATATTTATTAAATATTTATATCCATATCTTTCATGGCGTGGTAATTCATTTCTCTATCATTAAATAATATTCCATTGTTTGCATGTACTACACTTTATTTGACCTTTAACCTATGGAAGGATATCTTGGTTGCTTCCAAGCTTTTGTCAGTAATGAATAAAACTACTATAGACATCTTTGTGGGTATAGGTTTCATCTTCTTTGGATAAATACCAAGAACTGCTACTGCTGAATCATCTGGCAAGAATATGTTTAGTTTTGTAAGAAACTGCCAAGTTGCTTTCTATTCTTTATTCTCAATAGACATGGAAGAACATTCCTGTTGCTCCACATCCTCACCAACATTTCGTGTTCTGTTGTCAGTGTTCTGGATTCTGGGTATGTACTGGTGTCTCTTTTTTGTTTTAATTTGCATTTTCCTGATGACATATGATGTGAAGCATCTTTTTATATGCTTATTTGCAATCTGTAATATTTTAGTTTGTGAGGTATCTGCTAAGGTCTTTGGCTCATTTTTAATTAGGTTCTTCCCCCATTGTTGAGTTTTAAGGGGTCTTTGTGTCTTTTTGATTAACAGTCCTTTGCCAGATGTGTATTTTGCAAATTTTTTCTCATAGTCTGTGCTTTGCCTTTTCGTTCTCTTGGCATTGTTTCACAGAGTAGACATTTTTAAATTCAGTGCTTGTGCTTTTGTAGCTAAAGTTATTTCCAAAACCAAGGTCATTTAAATTTTCTTCTATATTACCTTCTAGATGTTTCATGTTTAGGTTTATAATTTAATCTGATTTAATTTTTGTGAAGAGTGTATGATATCTGCCTGGATTTTTTTTTATTTTTTTATTTTATTTTATTTTTATTTTATATATTTACATTTAGCTTCACCATTACTCCAGAACCATTTGTTTAAAAGATTGTATTTTGCTCTCTTGTATTGCTTTTGCTTTTATGTTAAATATAAAATATAATTGATAATATATATTCAGTTCCCTTAATCTAGTCTTTCTGTGGTATTACAATATCTTGCATACAATTATCATTATGGTAAACTTTTTAAAAAAGATTTTATTTATTTGACAGAGAGAGATCAAAAATTGGCAGAGAGACAGACAGAGAGAGAGATGAGGAGAAGCAGGCTCCCTGCTGAGCAGAGAGCCCAATATGGGACTCGTTCCCAGGCCCCTGGGATCATGACCTGAGCCAAAGGTATAGGCTTAACCCACTGAGCCACACAGGTGCCCCGTCGTTATGGTAAACTTTGAAGTCAGTCCTCAGTCTTTGTTCTCCTTCAACACTATGTTGACTATTGTGAGTCTTTGCCTCTCCATATAAACTTTAAAATAAGTTTGTTAATATTAAGCAAAATGAGACCTCAAGGATCTGAGAGAAAGTCTAAGAAGTACTTGATACATCCCTTGGGTATGGTTTATTGAAGTGTCCACCTGTCTGAAAGCTGGGGAATCTAGATAAGGGAGGGAAAATTAGTTATGATAAAACATATCAACAAACATGAATAAATGTTGTAAAACTAATTGTCATGGCTCATATACAATATGACCAACAGAGGGACTATCAAAAGGAAAGCATCAGTTATGTTTATTGTGAAATTTTTTAATCAAAATAAAGCAATGAGAGGGGAAGACACAATGAGAAAATTACCATTTTTTAATCGGTAAACTTTGTACCAAATAGAATAGGTTTTATATTCTAAGTAGTATATTGAAAAGTAAAACATTGGGGTGCCTGGGTGGCTCAGTGGTTTGGGCTGCTGCCTTCGTCTCGGGTCATGATCTCAGGGTCCTGGGATCTAGCCCTGAATCGGGCTCCCTGCTCCACAGGAAGCTTGCTTTCCTCTCTCTCTCTCTCTCTCTCTTTGCCTGCCTTTCTGCCTACTTGTGATCTCTGTCTGTCAAATAAATAAATAAAATATTTTTAAAAAAAAGTAAAGAAAAGTAAAACATTAAAAAATAAAATATTATTTTAAAAAAATTATGTAATTTTTTAAAAAGGTTAAAAATAGCAGAACCATTTTTCTTATAACTGGAAAATACATTGCATATATATATATCTGTCAAAAATACTTGTTGGGCGCCTGGGTGGCTCAGTGGGTTAAAGCCTCTGCCTTCGGCTCAGGTCATGATCCCAGAATCCTTGGATCAAGTCCCACATCGGGCTCTCACCTCAACAGGCAGCCTGCTTCCCCCCTCTCACTCTGCCTGACCCTGCCTACTTGTGATCTCTGTCAAAGAAATAAATAAAATCTTTTATAAAAAAATTTAAAAAAATAACTTTCATGTCTGGAATCAGGAGCATATGGAAAAAAATAATATCTGAGGAAAATACTTCTGCCATGTTTTGTGCCTTATTAATATTTTTAAACAGTGAGGCAACTTTTAGCTTTATTGAAATACCTGCTAAGATACCAGTAGTGCCTTTTGGAGCCCTATGACTATAAAAATTACTTGCAAATATTCAAAAAGTTTACTATGGTGTCACTATTTAGGGCCACCACCAAGTATGTTTCAGAAGTAAGCATAACTGTTACTCTTCCATAAGGCAAAAGGGCATGTTTTCAGGAGTTCCATCTGCTGTACCAGGAGGTGAATCAAGTAATGATTTTTGTCTATAAAATAATTCACTTTTCAATCTAACATTCCTCATTCCACATTATAATAATAAAAACTAGAAGGAGACTAAAACAAACAAACAACTACAACTATAACAACCAGCTTTTCCTTCAGTGGGAAAGTAAATAGAACCTTATGATTAGCCTGAAATTTATTTTTAAATATTTTTAAGATAAGCGTTTTTGTTAGAAAACCATGTATTTTATATAGCTAAGATAATAACAGGCACAGTTTTATTAACTTCTAAAAAGTCTACTTATTTTTATTTATTTATTAACTCATCTCTTTATGAAGTAGAAAATGATCACACCTATTGTATCTACCCAAGTTTGTATGCTTTGGTTACTTTATGTTTGCTATTTCCTTGCTTAGTTTTTACAATATTTGATACATAATAGTATCTTTAAGTGCATCTACGGTTTCACAGAATTTGTTTGAACTTCATAAAAATGTACCATACTTTTTGCACTGTCCTTGTTTTACTTCTCTATTAACTTTCCAAGATTTATTGACATTAGAGTGTGTAGCTATCATTTATTTTTATTCCTCCATAATGCTATGTTTACAAATTTGTATTTATCTGTACTTTTAAAAATATCTTAATTATATACCATTTCTCATCTCGCGTAACACTCACCTTACTTCTACACTTATCAGATATTATGTGACTGAAAACCACAACTCAGCAACAAGATAGCTCCATTTTTCAAAATTAAATGGCTTACCAGAATTTTTTAATTCTATCCTTTATTTGTATTAGATGACCCTTTATTCTGGTATTTGGCATTGTTCATATGGAGGAAAGCTTATAAGTTGATATTCCATAAATAGAAGGATTTATTATGATTGATTAATTATTTTCATTTAGAATGCATAGAATATGGTTGATTTAATATTTCTTTCTTACTCTCTGCCTGGAACATAGCCACTAAAAAATTAAGTTAATTACCTAGACTTTAAACTGCATATTAATAGGATAACATACAGAACTCTTCTCAGATTGGAACACCTGGGTGGCTCAGTCAGTTAAACGCCTGAGCCTTTAGCTCAGGTCAAGATCTTAGGGTCCTGGGACTCAGTTCTGCAACAGATTCCCTGCTTAGCCAGGAGTTTGCTTCTCCCTCACCCTGCTGCTCCCCCTGCTTGTGGTCTCTCTCACTCTCTCTCTTACAAAAAAATAAAATTAAAAAAATAAATTCTTCTCAGATAGCTAATATAGAATATTGTCTTTGTATTTATCAAAGGGAAAGTGCCATAAAATAATTAAATTCAGACGACTTCAAGTTCATTTTTTAACCAGTAAGAAAGTACTGGAAACAAGCCAAAAATGTCTTTAATGAATTAAAGAAGTAGATTGATTTTCAATATCTTAATGTTTCTAAAATTAATTGCAAGGTTTTTATACTAGATATCAGTGTAAATATTCATTATACAAGGATATTCTAAAAATAACCCTGAGAAAACTACTTAACATATATGATGACCAAAACGAGTTTGACAAAAGTCAGTTTGGGTAAAACTTACAACACCTACCACCTGAAACTCTTGTTCTATAATTTAATTATTTTAATTTACAAAAATACAAAAATAATATATCAGAGTAAGTATATTGATAGCTTTGAAGGTATGCTCTGGTTGTGCACTGTTTACTATTTAAAGGGGAATCAAATATGTGATGCTTATGGTGTGACTGTATTAAAATTCAACAAGTTCAGAAGCATACGAGGAATAGAATAAAGACAAAAGATGACCCTTACTTATCCTAAAGATAGACAATGGTATATATGTGCTAGTTGGGGAGAGAATCCAGTCCGTAGATGGAGGATGTGGTAGTGGAAAAAAAAAGACACAACGTTTTGGTTGAACGTTTAGCACTATATTTTACAAAGTGAAATTGTGTGTTAATAGCCTTGAATAAAATCCAAAAACTATTTTCAATTCATTGAAGATTATTTAGGAAAAACTTGAAAAATACAACTTGATAAGGATTCCAATAAAAGATTCATAAGCAATACAAGTTTCAGAATTTTTAGTATATTTAACCTAAAAAGCCATTTGATTTAAATTAAAGAGAATTCTATTTACCTGCCACTTAAATAAGAGGAAATTATTTGGTTTTGTAATAAGTCAATAAAATAAATTAACATATCTTGAGAAAACAGATATGCACACTAAGTTAAAAATAATAGTGCTTAAGCTGTTCAGCAAACATTTGTAAAATTTCTTGCCATCAGCTAGCTCTGGAGTTCTGCTAGGTGAGTAAGGCCATGTATGTTACTGCTCAGAGTACTGACGCAAAGCAATTGTCCCCTTCGCATCCATTTTTTGCCGTTGATATATAATGCTATGTTGTTTAGAGATACATCGATGGCCCTACATAAAGGCCTTTTTTTGTGTGTATATGGGTGACTGTGATTTAACTTTCAAATCAGATGGCTCCTGATTTACAATGATTCAACTTATGAAATATTTGGCAATGATGTGAAAGTGAAAGTGATTCAGTAGAATTTGAACTTTGAACTTTGAATTTGGGTCTTTATAAAAAGGGCCATTGACATGTGGTATGGTGCCATCTTGTGATGCTGGGCAGGGGCATTGAGCCACAGCTCCCAGTCAGCTAGAAGATTACAGGGGTGAACACCTGATATTCTTACAACCATTCTATATATAACGATTCTTCTTTTTTTTAGTGTAATATTTAATAAATTGCATGTGATATTTGATACTTTGTTATAAAATAGGCTTTGCTTAAGATGATTTTGCCCAAATGCAGGCAAATGTAAGTGTTCTGAGTATGTTTAAATAAGCTTAAGGTAAGCTATGATATTTGATAGTTTAGGGGTATTAAATGCATTTTCAATTTCTTATGGGTGTCTCTGTACATAGCCCCCTTGTAAGCTGAGGAACATCTCTATATGTATATGTAGCCTTGGTATGGCTTACATATTATTGGCATGAAACATCTAGAACAGTACGTGTGCCATATAATTGTCTACAACATCAAACAAGTTTCTTGAAAACTTGTGCCAAAGGGGTTATGTCTTTAAGGATTCTTATTTCAGAAGGGTTCTCTCTCTCAAACGTAAGATTTTTCAGAAGGTAAGTGAAAATCTGACCAAACTAAACATTTTTCCATTTTCCCTAGTGAGCAAAGATAGCTAAAATCTATCTGCCATTTTCAACACTGTACTCAACGACTGTAATTCTAATTTAAGAACAGATTATTTATACAAAACCACATGTTGGCCTAATCTTACACAATATTCATAAATCTCACTCAGAGCCTTGGACACTTTTATTTGTTGAGTCTATATGGTACTACGGACATTCATCTTTTTTGACCTCATAGCTTCATGTATGTCTATACTTTTGAAAATACATGCATCATAGTTCCATTGTAAAATGTATGGGTTATAAAATGTGCTATGCTATCAAAATGGTAATAAGAACATACAAATGACCTGATGTAATGAACTGGACCAGATTGCCAGATATCACATTTCATACCAGAAAGATTCAGTGGTAAGTTTTAAAATGGCCAGCTACACTTCGACTGCATTATAACTCATTTAACTTCTTTCTTTGTGTACAGTATTATACATTAGTCAGTACTATAGTAAATAAGTACTTTGGACAGATGTAAATATGCTGTAATAAAAAATGTTTTTCTTCTTTCTTTTAGTCCTTTTTACTTGTAAGACGAGCCCCAAATACCATGCCTCCCCCAAAATAATTTGCAATCCAAATTTATCTCTAAAAGAATTTATTGCACAGAAAAAAAAATATATATATACACTTACAGTAGACATGTTCAAGAATAGTTACACAACAGCAGGGCCCTAAAGGTAAGCAGTATAGTTGTTTGTTTTGTTTTCTTTTTTCTTTAAAAAGAAAGAGGTTATGTGAAATATTGGAATTTTATTTCGAGGCCTAGTATTTCAAGACAGTTAACTACACTTACGGTGTCAACAGCCTCTTGTTGGCAGTATGATTTTATTGGCTCCATGGAATAACAGCAAGAATTTACTATTGCTTCTTTCTTTATGACACACACAGAAAAAAAAAATTGACACATTTGCTCAAGACCAACCAGAATCATTTTAACCTATCAAAATGGATGGGAGGCCTTCACTGCCAAAGTCACTGCTGGGTTTTCACAATTCCTTGCAGACAATCTGCTACTCCCATTATGATAAAGGAGAGAAGAGTCATAATCAGGGAAGAAAGCTAGATTAATACTTGGAATTATCATTGAATTATTTAGCCTGCTGTAGGATTATTATTATTACTGTCATTTGATAATTTTCTCTCATTTTATTAAACACAACTGTGAGTAATTACCCTACCTAATATTTCTCTGTATTGGCTGACTAGCTAGCAAACATTCATGAAAATATCCATTAGCCACACGTATAAAATCCTGCATTATGATGCTGTTGAATCAGAACATACCACTACCTGATCCTGTAGCTCTTTGAGGATTTGCAAATCAATTAATTCTATGTTTGTTGGATTTTTCCCCTACAATTAGAAAATTTATAATAGAGGCCATGAACATTATTAGTTTTACCATTTTAAACCAGCAATCACACTTTGATTTTTACAACAAAAGCAGAAATATAAACACACACATTTGGATCAGGTTTCTGTTAGTCTGTCGGGACTTCAAAATCCTATTCGTCAAGATAATGCACACCAAAGTTCTGGAGTAAACAAGAAATTAGATGGCACCTGAACACTTGGTTTAATATTCTCCAAAGGACTATGCAACTTATTTCTTACATTATGACATTGTTTTACAAAGATCCACACTTTTATAATGTTAGTATTTTTAATAATCAATAAAGTCAATTAATCATGATTAAAAATCAAACTGAAAAATTTCTACTTTTTGCTTTTGCCCCCTCCATTTAGAACTTATTTATAGCCTGATAATTCAAAGGTCCCTATGTTTATGAAAATCTGGACAGAAATAGCTCTAATATCCCATTCAGAACTTGATATTAATCTAAGTCTTTTGGCTCCATTTATCCTGAGAGCAAAGAGTAGGACAAAGGATTTGAGTACTGTTAGTTTATCTGGGAGATTATCCAAGGTAGAAAAGAATGGGAAAGTGATACAGTGAAGAAGCAACTTTGTCAAAGAGGTACATTGTTGATATAATTGTTGTGGATAGAAAATGAAGGCTTGCTTTTACTGAAAGGTCCTGAGAAACTTCTTTAAGTTGTCCTCATGAAGACCTGAAAACTGACAATTTTATCTATGGTTCTTATTTCCACTTCACTGAGAGCTGTCCTCAGAGGACATTAACTCTCCTACAATTTTGGGTTGTGTTGGACACATTCTAAAATGAGAGATAGAGCATGAGATGCTATCAGTGTTAAGTAACTGCAATTTCCCGTGGAACTATCCACCACAGGTTTGGCTATAATCAGGTGTTGGGCCTTGATATCAGCGGGATTTTGGGCAGTATCATTTTAGGTTAATCATTACATATGAAATTTCCAAAAACTTCAACTGATGAAACTTTGATTATTAATCTATAAATATAACAATAAATCTACAGTATTCAAATTATTTTCATAGAAATACACAGACAAAGCATCAATTGATTAATATTTAAATGTTACAAAATACTGAACTGAAAGAATTTGGTCATATAAGAACGTGTAACAAGTAGAACGTAGGTTTAGGTTAGAACTCAGGATGCATTTGAGACTCAGTTAAGAAATTGAATGGAGGGACGCCTGGGTGGCTCAGAGGGTTAAGCCACTGTCTTCGGCTCAGGTCATGATCCCAGGGTCCTGGGACCGAGCCCCAAATCAGGCTCTCTGCTCAGCAGGGAGCCTGCTTCCTCCTCTCTCTCTCTGCCTGCCTCTCTGCCTGCTTGTCATCTCTCTCTGTCAAATAAATAAATAAAATCTTAAAAAAAAGAAATTGAATGGATGTCTGACTATCTTATAGGTTTGCTAAAAATCAGTGACTTTGTGTTCACGTGTGGCTATGCAGGAATTTTTAACTTTCTCTAAGAAGTTATTAGATTTGATTATATAATGGCAGTAAAGGATGGGGAAAAGCAAAGTACAAACCCCATAAAGACAAAGACACTGAGTATGAGAAAAGAGTAATAGATAAGAAGAATCAATGCGTTTGAGGAAAGTGGGAATTGAAATACACAATGATTGTTGACTTTTAGATGGAGAAAACAAAACTAGCTTGCAAGAAGGAAATAATAGAAGACATGTTGTGATGTGAGGCAGAATCCTGGAAAAGGCAGTAACGTGGAATAAAGGAGTAGGGAGAACATATCAGGGAATTTGGATAGGAAGGAGTTAGGAGGTAATTGCTTGATAACTTTTATATGGCCCACTTAAATGCACAGATTTCTCTTCTTTAATTTATATGGAGAACAGGGTGTCCTTTCTCTTCCCTTTCAGAGCACCAGAGGTGTACTCTTTCAGACTGAAAACCTGAAAAGCTCAGGACTCAGTTGCTTAAGCACAGCTGAGAGAACATATTTCAATTAAGATTTACATATTGCTGTATGTAGTAGACTGTCAAAAGTGGTTTTTTGGCCATATTTTTTCATTTAACAAAAGACTACAGAGAGTGTTTTCTGGTGTTGGTTCAGAGTGTCCATCCCTCTGAACAGATTTTTCTCTCAATGTCCGGGGCAAGAAATCAATTGTTACATATGTATTCACTAAAAAAGCAGCTGGAAGATGCTGAGCACTGTGGCCCATGAGATCAAGGCACCAGCACACACTTGTGAGTGGTGAGCTCCCAAGGCTGGAGGAAAATTCTAGAATAAAGTGCTCATTAGAGAGTCATACCTTTTCTCCTGTTTCCTTACCTCTCTGCACTACCCTCTTTTATCCACAGCATTGGAAATGCTTTTAGCAACACACCACACTGAATCACCACCAATTATGTGATTCTCTTGGTGGAAAACCAAACACTGTGTAAAACTGTGGTTTTCTAGTTCATGCTTCTGGATGGAAAATAATTCAGAATAAGCTGATAGGAGTAGCCAAGAGAGATTTAATCTTCTGTTTGGAAAAGGGCTTCTATATAAGTGAGTAGAGGAACTTTTAAGAATTATTCATGTTTAGGGGCACCTGGGTGGCTCAGCGGGTTAAGCTTCTGCCTTTAGCTCAGGTCATGATATCAGGGTCCAGGGATCAAGCCCCACATCAGGTTCTCTGCTCAGCGGGGAATTTTTTTCCCCCTCCCTCTTTCTGCCTGTCTATGCCTACTTGTGATCTCTGTCAAATAAATAAATAAAGATTTTTTTAAAAAATACTTATTCATGTTTACATATATGCACCAGAATGCTATGTCCCTTGTCAAATAGGCTTCAAATCAACAAAAATGATAATATTTTACTTAATAAGTTTTTTAATTCCTCTGTTAACATTTTGGAATACATCATTTTAATGCACATCTGCAAATTTGTAATCACTTCATGTGAGACAGGGAATGCTTAACAAGGCAACCAGGGGCACCGGGGTGGCTCAGTGGGTTAAGCCTCTGCCTTTGGCTCAGGGTCCTGGGTTTCGGGTCAGCGTCAGGGTTACGTTTAGGGTTAGAGTTCGGGTCAGGCTCCCATTCAGTGTCAGGGATAGTGTTAGGGTCAGGGTCCGGGTCACTGTTAGGGTCAGGGTTAGGTTTATGGTCTTTATCTGGGTCAGGTTCAGGGTGAAGTCTAGGGCCAGTGTCAGGTTTACGGTCAGGTTCAGGTATTGGTTTAAAGTCCAGATTCGGGTAAGGGACAGGCTTATATAGTGGTCATTGTTAGGGTCATGGTTAGGTTTAGGGTCAGGGCCAGGGTCAGGTTTAGGGTCACGGTCTGGTATAGGCAAAGTTCAGGGCCCGGTTTAGGGTCAGCGTCTGGTATAGGCAAAGTTCAGGGTTAGGGTTATGATCATAGTCAGGTATAGGGTCAGGGTTATTGTTAAAGTTTAGGGTTAGTGTTAGGGTTAGTGTTAGGTTGACGGTTAGGGTTAGAACTTGTTAGGGTCACAGTTCGTGGTAGGGTTAGGGGTAGTGTTAGGATTAGGTTCAGCGATAGGATTCGGGGGAGGGCCCGTGTTAGTGTAGGGTTAGGGTTACATTTAGGGTTAGAGTTACGGTCAGGCTCACAGTCAGGGTCAGATTTAGTGTTCAGGTCAGGGTCGAAGTCACTGTTAGGGTCAGGGTTAGGTTTATGGTCATGGTCTGGGTCAAGGTCAGGGTGAAGTTTAGCGCCAGTGTCAGGTTTAGTGTCATGTTCAGGTATTGGTTTAAAGTCCACATTTGGGTCAGGGACACGGTTATGTAGTGGTCAGTGTTAGTGTCATGGTTAGGATTAGGGTCAGGGTCAGGGTCAGGTGAAAGTCATGGCCAGGGTCAGGTTTAGGGTCAGGCTTTGGTTTAGGGTCAATGTTCGGTTCAGTGTCACATTAGGTTTTGGCGGTAGGTTTTGTGATTGGGGTTAGGTTTGGAGTTAGAATTAGGGTTATGGTTAGGGTAGGGTTAGACAGCGTAAGGTCAGGGTTAGGGTTTGGTTTAGGGTAGGGGTTATTGTTAGGGTCAGGGTCAGCGTTAGGTTTAGGTTCAGGGTCCTTATTAGGGTCATGGTTAGAGTTACCATTAGGTTTAGGGTTAGGGTCAGGATCACAGTCACGGTCAGGGTTAGGGTTAGGGTGAGGGTTAGGTCAGCGTCAGGGTTAGGATTAGGGTCAGGGTCAGGGTCATGTTTAGGTATGAGTCATGGTTACGGTAATGTCAGAGTTAGGTTTAGGTTCAGGGTCCACATCAGGGTCAGTGTCAGGCTTAGGTTTAGGTTTAGGGTTCAGGTCAGCATCACAGCCAGTGTCAGGGTCAGGGTCAGGGTTTGGGTTTGGGGCAGGCTCACAGTCAGTGTCAGGATCAGGGTTAGTGGTTACTGTTAGGGTTAGCCCCTCTTCTGGGTCATGGACCCATCCCTTCAGGGTCTCAGGATAAACCCTGGGCAGAAGGGTGTAGACCCTACACCTGATCCCACTTAACCAGCCTTAAACTGGGGTGTGAACATGACTTGCCCACCAGACATCTAACCCCTCATCAGCCTGATCCTGCTTGGGGCATCTCCACCCATGATGGCATGGCCAGGTCCTCTTTACACACAGACACACAGACACCCAGAGGCACACACACACACACACAAACACACACACACACACACACACACAGAAAGAGATATGTGGAGGAGACCTAGGGCTACACTGGTAGTTCATAAGGTGTGGGCCTCTCTGACTCTGAGCCCCCTGGTGTGACCTTTTGATTTTATTGGCCAAAGGGCCTGAGGCGTTGGGGAAACCTGATATGACCTGCCAGGGAGGGGACGTGTCTGACGGGCCAGCTCTCTTCTCCCTGCATCCTCTTGGCTTCAGTACAGCAGAAGAACATGTTGCTTCCTTTAGGATGTGCCTAGAAATGAGCTGGGCAGGGGGGTTTTCTCTGTAATGGGGTGCCTGGATACGTGGGTTCCAATTCCGTTGGGCTCTGTCGTCTGGGAAGTGAGGTCACCACTGCCTGGGGGCTCCTTACCAAACTTCCTGCTGCACCAGAGCTCCCTGAGCCGCCGGTCCCCAAGCTGCTCAGGGCTCACAATCCACTCAATGCAGTGCCCCTCCAATGACACCCATACAGCCTCCCACCTGCCCCTAGGAGGCCTGGGTGCAGCTGTTATCCCCGCTAGAGGAAACAGAGCTGGGATTAGACTACGTTAGTGTTAGGGTTAGGGTTAAGAAATACTTAGGGTCAGGGTTAGGGTTAGACGTCGTTGGCGTCAGGGTTAGCGAATGGCTTAGGGTATGGGGCAAGGTTCATGTCAGGGTCAGGGTTAGGTTTGGGACAGGTTTAGTGTCAGGGGTAGGGTCAGGGTCTTGGTTAGGTTCATGATTATGGTAAGGTCAGCTTTTGTAGGTTCTGTTTTATGAGTAGGTTCAGGATCAGGGTTAGCTTTAGGGTTATGATTCTGTTCAGGCTCACGGATTGGGTCAGAGATAGGTTTACAGTCAGGGTTAGGGTCAGTGTTAAGGTCAAGGCCAGGGTATGGTTTAAGTTTAGGGTCTGATATAGGCAAAGTTCAGAGTTCGGGTTATGATTAGGGTCACCGAGAGGGTCAGGATTATTGTTAAGTGGGGTTAGTGTTAGGGTTAGAGGTAGGTTGAAGGTTAGGGTTAGACCGGGTTAGGGTCAGTGTCAGGGATAATGTTAGGGGTTAGTGCCCGACTAATCTTCCAAAAACACACATTTTCATGTGCCGCTTTTCAAAACTAGCTTCCTGGCTTCCTGTTGCCTGAAAAAATAGTCTCAAATGCTTTTGTCTGGCATTCAGGGCTCTCTAGGATGGGCACTCTGGCCAACACATCACTGCTCGTTTGTTCCACCACACACAAGTGGATCTCGGGCTAGTTATTCATAGACCCACCTCCTCACCGACCCAGCAAAGGTCTCGTGCATCTACTAAACTCATGGCTCACTCAGTGATGTTCTCAAAGGCCATTAGTGGGTGACATGCCACTGCTAGAGTCAGGAGCCAGTGTGAAGTTGCCGCTGCCTAAGTGCATGGACTGAAAGCGGGAACGTTGATTCTCCAGGAGAAAACTGGGGCATTGTTATGAGAAGGCAGATGGCAAAACTACCCAGGTCCCCTATGACTGCTTTAACACACTCTGGACAAAATTGAAGGAGACAAGTGAACGTATTAACTCCCACTTAGGCTGTAGAAGGCAAATGCGACGGAGGGAAGGCGTTATCTTCTTCTGGAACAAACCACTTAGCTCCAGCTACTTTTATAAATAGATCAGACCCTGTCCAGGAGCCCACTTAGCTGGGTTCATTTGTATACAATGTCCATACCCTCAGGAATATTAACACTTTATCTCAGATTGCATTAATTTAAATAAAACTTAACAAAAATGGTGTGAAATGAACAAAAACACCATATTCTGTGATGAATCAAATGAAATACATTTTCAGTTGCTGTTTTCCCCATTTAAAGATAAAATTTCTGATAACTGTCATTATTTGTGAAAAGACACAAGACCAACAGTTTGTGTGCATGTGTGTTTTGGTTTTTGGTTTTTGGTTTTTTTCTTCCCCTTAAGGCTATAGCCATATTGTCACTAATAAAGATCTCAAATTTGCCTGGAAGCTTTCATGGCAAATTGTCAGTCTGAGGGAAGTCACCATCCAGCCAAATGGCTTTATACATCATCAGTGCCTTTCTTCCACACACATTCTCTTCCTGGTTTAGACATTAGTTACCCTGGTTCTACACTGACACAGTATTTGCATCTCTCTCCTGTCCATAACTCCTAAAAGTTGGGGACCTCTCACTTTGGTTTCCCCAGAGCATGACATTTTATTTGGTGCTTGGGGGGCAATGGGCAGTTCAAGAAGTATGTTAATACTATCACTCAATGTCTTGATCCATGCTATGCACCAACAGTGTAGTAAATATCGTTCATTTCTTGTAACAAAGGCAGTAGGAACTTCTCCCAAGGGACGGAATTCCAAGGACAGAATGAAGGCAGGAAGGGAGCTGGTCTATTTGGACCTAATTTGTGAGAGACACTGGTTTAGGTATTTATATGTATACATTATACCACTGAACTGTCACAATCCTGCAAATTCTTACATGCTTGGGTTTCTATGTAGCAAGTTTAGCAAGCCACCCAAATTCACAGTGACAGGCCCGTGAGTCAAATCCAGCATGCTTGACTCCATGATTGTCAAGTCCACTAGCCCCATATATCATGAATCTGAGATTCATGAGTGTGTAGGTGCTATCAGGAAATGTCAAAAATGCCCATTTCAGGGACACATGGATGGCTCAGTTGGTTAATTGTCTACCTCCAGATCAGGTCATAATCCCAGCATCCTGGGATCGAGTCCCCCATCAGGCTTCTTGCTTACCAGGAGCCTGCTTCCCACTCTGCCTGCCTCTCCCTCTGCTTGTGCTATCTCTCTGACAAATGAATAAATTAAATCTTTTGTAAAAATCTTGTTAAAAAGGCCCATTTTAAAGAATGTTTTAAAACATTGTTTGGACAGCAATAGAAGCGAAAGCAGAAAGACATAATGTAACGACAGATAGTTTATGTGGGAGCCCTTTGGGTACTCTGGTGGATGAATGTTTTTAAATTAGTTTTTCGTGGACATGGGGAGTTAGAGAGGAGAAGAAAGGTGGGAGAAATTGGAAGGGAAGCTGAACCATGAGAGACTATGGACTCTGAAAAACAATCTGAGGGTTTTGAAGGGGCGGGGGTTTGGGAGGTTGGGGTACCAGGTGGTGGGTATTATAGAGGGCACTGCTTGCATGGAGCACTGGGTGTGGTGCAAAAAGAATGAATACGGTTATGCTGAAAATCAATAAAAAATAAATTTAAAAAAATTAGTTTTTTGTAAACTGCAAAAAAAGAAAAGCACTCCCATTTATAGCATACACTTTATGGTTCACAAAGCACGTGCCAACAATAAAAATAATGAGGGGTTACCGTTACAATTCATAGAAAAGGAGGTACAGGGAAATTGAATGAAAGGGAATAACAAAGTAGGTTCAGAAGTCCATCTTCCTTGTAAAAAAAATTAACCTGAAAGTGCGTTTCTGCCACCTCTCTCCTGTTTGATCTGATAAAGAATGACCACGATACAGGAATTATAGTTCAGGGTTTTGAAAAGCATAATAGCTTTATACCAACACTTGAGCTTTTATTTTTTTATTTACGTATTTATGGCTAACAAGATAGCTCGATTTGATATGCGGTTCGTGACAACCAACCTCAGAAGTAATTCCATCTTCATGAGAAGTCAGAAAGAACCACAAACCAAACCTCAAAATAGATTCAAAGAGAAAATAGTCTTAAAAAAATTTCCCTTCCTAAAGCCTCTCCGTTCGGCTCAGGTCATGATCCTAGGGTCCTGGGATTGAGCCCCATGTCTGGCTCTCTGCTCAGCGGGGAGCCTGCTTCCACTTCTCTCTGTGCCTGCTCTCTGCCTACTGGTGATCTATGTCTGTCAAATAAATAAATAAAATCTAAAAAAAAAAATTTCCCTTCCTATCAGAAGCAGACCAAACCACTAACAAATTCCCCAGAAAGCTTCATCTAAAAGGTTGTACTTTCTTCAGACACCCAGCAGGACCTTCTTCTCTGGGCCTGGTATTTCTTCAATGGCCTATTCCAGAGAATAAGACACTAAATTACTGAGCGCCATGGGCCTCAGAACCACGAAAGAGATGATTAGAGGGACAAAGCAGGCCTCTGGTCACCAAGAGGGTATGTAAATGTTTGCTGCTTTTCGGCATTTTTCAAAGCTGAGTTTTTAGTTGGGGGCTGTTCCTTTATGATAAATTGCTGATACCGTATAGTAAAAGGCATTATATGATCTTTTACAAACCATTTCCTATCTTTGCATTCTCATGTGCCAAGACAGACACGGATTATTTAAATCCCTGAAGAGAGTGTTATTGCATTTAAAATGCCTGTAACCTTCGTGCAATAGATTTATGGTTGATGATAGATTTAGTTAAGAGATAACTGTTTTAAATATTTATTCTCAGTAAAGGATTTCAACCTATGCTCATTTAAGTAAGTTGGTGCATAATCCCTTTTCTATGAAACCATAGTGCAAGGACCAATGCCGCGCTTCCGCGAGAACCCCAAGCTTTTTTTCTGGAAAGGCCATATGCCTATGTACCAGGCGTCCTCTTTTCACTCGCTTTGTGGAGCACCTACCATGGAGGTCATGTAATAACCAATGACCAAAAAACAAACAAAAAACCCAAATATCCAGGTTGAAGTTATTCGCGCCTGCCATCATGGAAAGGCAGACCCTGCCTGAGGGATTCTCAGTTTTTCCGCCCCCCCTCCCCCACCCTCCTCTGGCTCTTCCACTCTCCGCATTCACATGCCTTCTGGCCTCGCTTTCCTCTCCTCATTGTCACTTTTATTAAATGGTTTTTTTCTGCATGTTGTCCCGCAGAGTGATTTCATGAATGAATATACAGGAAACTGAGTCGGAGCCCACCTGTGAGAGCCCACCTGTGGAGGCCTTTCATTAGAATGGTCTCTGGTTCTAGCCTCAGTTCAGAATACTGCGTGTACCTGAGGACCGAGTCCAGATGTTTCTGTCATCTCTGACTTGAATTTGAAATCCTAATGTCACTATGACCTGGGAAGCCGAGGTCCACAGCATCTTCACCTGAAATTCCACTAGAGCTCCCATTTACCTAGTGCCCAGCCTGAGTCTGTTTTCCACTACTGTCAGGGTTCTAGAAGTTCATGCACTGCCCACCACTGACAGTAGGGGCATCTCTCTGTCCAGATTTTCCCTTTACATAAGGAGGTCAGATACAGGAGATTAGGACCCACTCTAAGGACCTCACTGTAATGTGAATGCATCTGTAAGGACTCTAGTTCCAAATAAGTTCACGTTCTGTGGTACCAGAGATAAGGACAGCAGCAAGGTTTCTGGGGGAAATGCAGGTCAGCTCTTAACAGTCCACTCTAGGCTCCCCAAATTCGTGTCCATCCCGTGTGCAAAATACTTTCACCCAATGCCCTCCAAAGCACTAATCATCCCAGAATCAACTCAAAATCTGAAATCTCATCTGTCCTCCTCCACTGAAAGACCCTGATCTCACCCAGACCATGGGACCTGAGGACTGCATCCAGAAGCCACAGTCTACTGGTAAAGCTGCCCATCAGGTCCTCATATCACCCTCATTCGTCCCAGCAGCTGAGGGCCTACAGTTCCCAGAGACAGTTTCTCAGAGGAAGTTTGAAGACCACCTCAGAGGACGTTGTTTGGGAGTGGATGAAGCGGGAAGGGGATCAGAGCCTCCTGCCATTCCCAGGGCACCCAGAACCCAGAGAGTGAGGCCTTGGGTGCTTTCTAGTGACAGATTCAAGGCAATTTTTCGACTTTGGGACTTCAGAGCTAACTTAGTTTTCATTTGTGATTATTATTTTTGTGGGGGGGCCATAGCTTTTCTTTTGACCTATGGCTGTTTTCACTCCCGGTTCTGAAGAAGCCCCTAAATCCTAAACCTGTTGAGGACTTTGAAAGCTCTCAGAGCAACAGTACTGGGGGACAGTGTGGACACATGGTTTGGTTTCTCCTCTGGCCTGATTCTGCGGCAGCCCCGCTCTGTCCTCCTCAGACTTCAGAGCAATAGCTGAATAAGTGGAGAAAGGACCAGGGGGTCAGGAAGGTGGCCACCAAAGAGTGACTTCTCTGGAGGGTGGCTGAGCTAGCGAGTGAGCGTGTTTGTCCAGCTCTGCCTGCAGTCTGGATGGAGCTGAACAGGGGCCAGCGAAGGGGAGGAGGAGCAGAGAGCGGGGACAAAGGGACCAAAGAGGAGATTCAGACGAAGGGAAGTAATTGTGAGGAGAGAAGAAACTCTAGAAGACAGGCATGTAAGAAAGGAAAAGGGATGAATTGGGCATCAGGAAAGGGCACCACCAGGGATGGAGAGAGGGGAAGGGAAGAGGGAGGGAGGGAGGAAAGGGGAAAAGAAGAAGGGAGGAGTCAGCAGGCCAGGGCTCCCCCTGAATCTGAAGAAGAGGTGGCTGGTCCAGCTTGTCAAACAGGATGCTCACTCTTTGGTCCCAGTTTCTGCTCCCAGTGCTACTGGGCTTTGCAAGGAAGGCAGGCTGTCCCCTGGGACCCACTGGAGCCCACTGGAGCCCACTGGAGCCCACAGGAGGGTGCGAGAGGTAAGATGCCACCTGGTCCTGTCCTGAGCTGCTCCCAGCTGCTAGCCTCACCACATGGTGCAAGAGGTACCCCAGAACAAAGGACACAGGCCTGCATGTCTGCCGGTGGCCCTGGGCACTTAGCTCATCGCAGTGAACCACACAGCCTCCTCAACCCAGGCTTTCAAAGCCTGCTTCTTCGTTCCTGGCTTTCATGTCTGTATGAACATGAGCCAGATCTAACTCATCTCCGACAGACAATTCTGACTCACCCCGTGTCAGATTTTTATTAGTGGCTGTGATAGAGTAAGATAGCAATGCTCCAACAAACGGACTATTTCCTCCCACGTGACCTCAAAAGTATTATACATTTTCTTAGCGAAAAAATCTTGTCTCCTTCCATTAAGCTCATAATGTGGTCTAATAGTATACATGTGCCTTCGTTAGATGCGAAGCGATACAGAGGTCCTTTTTTTTTTTTTAATTTTATAAGGTAAAGCCAGTGAACACATCTAACTTGACGAATACGTCTCTAAAATGTCAATCCAGGCAAAGCTTTTTCTGCCTACAGTTTGCAGGCTACGTGGTGACATTTTAAAAACGCTGTCAGTCCCTCAGTGAGGCTTTAGAAGCTAGCCAGGGCTTACTACGTGCCAGGCACTGTGTCAGGTGTTGGAGCTAAATGGACGGAGAGCTTGGAGGCAGGCTGGGGAGGGACATCCGTGACACAACCACAGCTAGAAACGGAGGCCAGTGCTAGAAAAGAGAGAGCAGGCTGCATGGAGAGTGTGTACCATGGGGCTTGTGAGCTCACGAATAAGTGGGAGTAACTGGAGTGGTGAGATGGGGGAGAGGAAGAGGGTCTTCCCATCAATGGGAATCACCTGTGCTTGGAGGCAGGCACCATGAGGGGTCTCCACAGGAAGAGGGAGGCAGCGTGGTTGAAGGGCAGAAAGACAGGGCAGAACAGGCATCAGTCAATTGGAAGGGTAAGAAGAGACGGATGGGAGGATTATGGATGCCTTTGGAGGACTGAGAATTTGTTAGAAGATCAGTGCAGTTTTCTATGGAGACAAATGCCAGGAACTGATAGGTCTTTGAAAGGTCACTCTGGCTGCCTTTTGGCAAAGGGGTTGGTAAAAGGCACGTGCAGGTGTGAACACACCAGGTGGGAGGTGAGTGCAGGAAATCAGGTGAGGGAGCATGGGAACTTGGTCCGGGGGTATATAAGGGAAAATAGCCTTTAATGAGTTCCACAAATTGGCACCAGCTGTAGCTTCATTACAGCCCTGGAAGGAGTAGGTGGGTGTGTCCTGGAGGTTACAGAAATTACATGAGAAATGGAAGTCTTTTTAGATCTTTTTTCCCGGGACTCCTGGGTGGCTCAGTTGGTTGGACGACTGCCTTCGGCTCGGGTCATGATCCTGGAGTCCCAGGATCGAGTCCCGCATCGGACTCCCAGCTCCATGGGGAGTCTGCTTCTCTCTCTGACCTTCTCCTCATTCATTCTCTCTCTCACTGTCTCTCTCTCAAGTAAATAAATTAAAAAAAAAAAATCTTAAAAAAAAAAAAAAAAAAGATCTTTTTTCCAACTAGAGGAACTCTCACCTTATTGATAGAATTCCAGAGTGGGAACGGATGGACATGAGGACATCTTTGAAATGTCTGAATATGTTCTTCGACATCTTTGCAAGTGACGAGGAGACCTTGACCTTAGGAGGCCTCGGCCTTCTTTGTAGCCAAGAAGATTTCACCTACAGATTTGGGTTCTCCCTTTTAAAGTCAAGAAGACAGTCCTTCCAAAGGACACCTCCTATCATTATACACTCTCATCATACCACACTTGCTGGGATCTCCAAGACCCTCTGTTCCAGGTTGTGAGTATCCACTTTGGCCACGCTGGTCTTGCCAAGAACACCACCACAGGAAATCTAGAGCCTGTAGTGCTATTAATAACATCATCTAAGACTGTCTTTGCTGCCCTCATGGCCTCTTCCCACCATGACTCACTGAAGCTTTTTACACGTTGTATCCATTAAGCTATAGTTCCCAAAGCTCATCTTCTCTAGTGCCATCAATTTTTAGGGGACCAGGCAAACCTTAAACTTGTCCCCCTTAATTAGATCCCTGTGCCCCCACAATCTCTTTGAATGCCTTTCACCATGATCCTTGAATGAGCTCTGAGACCACTGCTGCACTGCTGGTACCTAACACTTCTTGGCACCTTGTCTGTTAGTTCTTGGAAGAGGAGGTGGCTATGGAGGTGAGTGGGCATGGGAGTGGGAGGATTTCTCCCTTCACTTCCTTTTTTGTTTTTTCAAATAATGGGTTTTGAGGGGGAGGGAAAGGTTAACCAATTTATTTTCCATCTCCCATTGATAAAATGTTTACCACTCCCCATTGAAAGAATTTAGATCTTTCTTTAGAATCTCCAGGAAAATCTCCCAAACCCAGCCCACCACCATGTGGATTCAGCCATCTTCTGATTCACCTCCAGATTGTATCCTCCTAACTGCTCAAGCCACAGGTTAAGGGCGAAATGTTCAATGCCCAAGCAATTAAGTGGGGAACACGTTTATCTAAACAATTGCATGCAGCTCTGTATCTGCATACAGGGGGTCTCTCCCAAGACTTTCCAACCTCAGCAAAACAAGAAAAAGCCCCAGCGACCTGGGGTATATATCATTCATTCATTCCTGTGTTCAACACTCATGGCGGATCCTCACCGAGACAGTGGGAGAGCAAGGACAGGAGCAATCCCGGAGGCTGAAGTCTGAGGAGGATTTCAAATTCAAGTCAGAGATGAAAGAAACATCTGGACTCGGTCCTCAGGTACAGGCAGTATTCTGAACTGAGGCTAGAACCAGAGACCAGTCTAATGAAAGGCCTCCACAGGTGGGCTCCGACTCAGTTTCCTGTATGTATATTCATTCATGAAATCGCTCTGCGGGTCAACATGCAGAACAAAACCATTTAATAAAAGTGACAATGAGGAGAGGAAAGGGAGGCCAGAAGGCATGTGAATGTGGAGAGGAAGAGCCAGGGGAGGAGGGGGGAGGGGGGGCGGAAAAACTGAGAATCCCTCCCTGTGCTCCTTGCTGCCAGGGAGGTCTGAGGGACTAGTTTCTACCTGGGATCCCAAGTCCAGTACAAAAGTGGCGGGGCCACAGCTCTGGATGAGGGAAGGGGGTCCTCGGCACATGCGCGTGAAGGGGGCTATTGCGCTCGCTGCAGGGGGGCACCTCGCCTGGCTCCATCCCCGGCCCGACCCCGTGGGGACCCGGGTGTGGCGCGTCGTCCGTGGTGGTCCCGCTGCCCCGGTGGTCGCGGGAGGCTGGGTCCCGACACCCCCGCGAGCTCGCGGCCCGCGCTTTCTGCTCCAGGTGAGGGCGCAGCGCGGTGTCACTTTACCTGCTCGCAGAGGGTCGTCCTGAGAAGCCATGGGGCAGGGCGGGGCAGCGGGCCGTGGGAGCGGGACAGTGCGGCCTCAGGAGCTGGGCTGGAGCGCGGGAGTGCGGGTGTCCTGCAGTGCGGACTGGGCTGCAGCAGAGCACAGCGGAGCTACGCGCCCCTCCTCCGCCAGCTCCTCCACCTCCTCTCAGACTCTCCGCTGCGTCCTCCGCGAGCTCACTCCCGGATTCTGCAATTAGCAAAGCCCCTTCTCCGGACCACCCACGCCCTCGCCCACCTCCACCTCCGTCCTGAGGCGCGGGCCCGGGACACGGGCACCGGGAAAGCCCGGGGGGCTTGCGAGGGTGGCCAGCGCCAGCGCTGAGCGGCCTCCTAGCCTGGCTACCCGGAGTGGGTGTCCACCTGCTGCCTGGCTGCAAAAAGATCATCAGCCCTAAACCCCGGCTGCACTCTCGGGTCACTTCGCTGGCTTCCTGATTGTGCCCAAAGCCGGGAACCAGCTTCCCCAGCACAGGCCTGGGCTGAGATGCTTGCCCGCCATCTGTTTAAGCAGTCTCCTCCTCTCCAGGCAGGGTCCGCCATTGCATGATGGCACCCACGAATCACTTAGACCTGGAGGTTTTGGTTTTTTGTTTCTTTTTTGGTTATTGGTTATTTCATGACCTCCATGGTAGGTGATCCACAAAGGGAGTGAAAAGAGGACGCCTGATGCATACGCATATGGCCATTCTAGAAAAAGAGCTTGGGGTTCTCTGGGAAGCGCGGCATTGGTCCTTGCACTATGGTTTTGCTGCATCAAATAGTTCCTTCTTCTTCAAATATAAATATATAAATATATTGATCAAGTCACTCGCATGTCTTAGGAGAATGTCATACCTTTAGTAGCAAACTTGAAATCTTGGACATTGGTTTTGATTTTTGTTTTGGTTTGATTTGGTTCGGTTTTTGTAATTTTAAAAATCCCTCCAGCCCTTGGCTGTGTCTGACCTGAGTGCTTTCTGCTGTTTCTGCAACAAAACTGTCAGGGCAGCGAAAACTCTCATTGTTTACAGTGGCGCCCCCTTCTGAACACTTTGTTAATTAAAAGATTTTTTTTTTTTTTTTTTTGGGTATTGTAAATGTGAAACAACAATGAGGTATTTCAAAGAGGTGAACCACAGGTAAATTTCTCTAAGTGTGGGTGAGGGTTACTCAAAAAGAAACTTGACAAGGCTTTTAAAGATACCGACAATCATTATAACATAACGTGACTGATTGTTACCGTGCTCTTAACCTGGCAAACACTTGTTGGCTTCCAAGGAAAACGAACATAGTTGAGATGGTTCTAGCGGCCTTCTAGCACAGGGTCTCATGAGGCAGGGATTCTAGCCCCTGGCTGTGCAAGGCATGAGGCCTGTTAGTGATTCTATTTTTTCTTCTGCAGAATGGGTCTTTCTGCATTCCAGGTCCTTTCTACCCCAATAAATAATGCGGCAATTCTCTCAGTGAGTTGTACTTTTGGTTTAAACAGCCAACTGTCTCTTAAAAAGGACTTTTGTTTAAAGTCCTTTAAAAAAAAAAGTCCTTTCAAAAAAATTTTTTTTTTAATTTTTATTTTTTAATCCCATATGTTTACTCTGATCCTGGAACTTTGTCATTTTGACCTTCTCTGCTGATTAAAATATTCTTCATCATCAGCACCTACTGCTCTCCTCTCCTGGTGGTCTCTCCGGAAGGGGTCTTCTCTAGATCTTCTAGCAGAGGATGGACACTTCCCCTCTACCCCTGTTGCCAGACCAACCTTACCTATCCTGCAGGAACAGGTCGGCCTGGCCTTTTATCTGTTGTTCTCTTCTGAGTGGTTAGTTTTTCATAGATACCGTGCTTTGCTTTTGTCAGGATTTACCCTGGACTATCAAAACCCTTATCTTGTGCCAGTGAATCCTAAGGAACAGACCTGATGAGAGAACCAGGAACTCGAACAGATCATATTTATCCTGAATGTTCCGTCCAAAATGAAGAATACATTTCTGAGGAGCCTCAAGATGTCTTAGAAGGGAAGTTTCACCAACTCTGTCATGTAGGGGCATCAATTCTGATTCTGTGTCAATTTTCCTACTTTCCCAGCTAGTAATTCTCTTCCTCAGAAAGCCCACTCTCAACCGTTTCCTCTCTCAAAGGCAGTTGCTCTTCGAGTCTGCACATGGCACTTGGGGCCTGCTTGTCGTTGGCTACTGCCCTCTGTACCTTGGGTCTAACAGCTTCGGGGCATCAAGATGAAATCGTCTCTTGTTCTAAGACTTAATATAGTTTGGGGCACATGGTAAGCAATAATCACTTTTTTAGTTGATCCAAGTGTTCGACCTTTCTTAATTATTCTAGTACCACAGTTTACTTGTTCTAAGATTTGTCCTCCCCCCCCCATTCTAATAACTCTTGCAGTTGATGACATATCCTAGTTTAACTGACAGCATTTCTCTTTCTTAGTCGAACATAAACTATAGTGCATCTTACCCTTGATGAAAGCTAGGTTGCAATTAAATTCTCTATGATGGTGACGATTCTGATATTTGAAATTTTCCGGTAGCTCCCTGTGCCCCCACAGTGTAGTACCTCACCTTCTCGGCATAGTATACAAACCAGCTCACCCCCAGTGTTAACCCCAGGGCTCAGCCTCCATCCCCAGGTGATGCTGCCAGATCAGCTGCCCGTTGTCCTGAACTTGCTGTAGATTCCCGAATGCACTGTGCTGCCTCCTGGCACTTTGAAAGTGACACACTCATCCCCATTCTTCGCTTTGCCCTTGTCTATCACCTCCCCTCAAAATCTGTTCCTAAGTGCCTTTTCCCAGCTCCAACCTACCCTTGGCAGTCTTTTATCTCCCTGTGGTAAAACCTGTCACACTGCACCATGGACATGCCCGTTGTCCCCCTGAGAAGAGAAAAGGGACAGTGAGGGCCCCCCAGCATTTGCAGCTCTAGTGCAGAGCCCCATGCCTGGCTTGCAGGAAATGCCAGATCATGAAGACAAACGGAGATCATCCTCTGGCTTAAACCAGCTCTTCTTTGCCTACCGCAGGATCTGTATCAATACAGAGCAGCCCGTTATTATTGCTGTTTTTCTAGGGATTTTTTACCCATATATTTCCCAGGTCTTGACTCTTTTTGTAGCACTTTAATTCAGGCTTCAACCACTTCCTAGTCAGATCAGGTGAAATCATTTTCCTTCCCATAGCCTCGGTGTATTTCACACCTAGTAAATCTTTTTTGAAAGAGCTTATTTACCCATTTGACAGATCAAAAGTAGGTAGAGAGGCAGGCAGAGAGAGGGGTGGGGGAGCAGGCTCCCCGCTGAGCAGAGAGCCCGATGTGGGGCTCCATCCCAGGACCCTGAAATCATGACCTGAGCCCAAGGTAGAGGCCTAAACCACTGAGCCACCCAGGAGCCCCCATATCTCGTAATTTTTAATCAACGTGCAAAAAGTATTGTACATATTGATGAAGTTCAAACAAATTCTGTGAAACCGTAGATGGACTTAAAGATACTATTATGTATCAAATATTGTAAAAATTAAGCAAGGAAATAGCAAACATAAAATAACCAAAGCATACAAACTTGGGTAGATACAATAGGTGTGATCATGTTCTACTTCATAAAGAGATGAGTTAATAGATAAATAGAAGTAACTAGACTTTTTAGACGTTAATAAAACTTTGCCTGTTATTTCTTAGCTATATAAAATATATGGTTTTCTAACAAAAACGCTTATCTTAAAAATATTTAAAAATAAATTTCAGGCTACTCATAAGGTTCTATTTACTTTTCCACTGAAGGAAAAGCTGGTTGTTGTAGTTGTAGTTGTTTGTTTGTTTTAGTCTCCTCCTAGTTTTTATTATTATAATGTGGAATGAGGAATGTTAAATTGAAAAGTGAATTATTTTATAGACAAAATTCATTACTTGATTCACTTCCTGGTACAGCAGATGGAACTCCTGAAAACATGCCCTTTTGCCTTACAGAAGTGTAACAGTTATGCTTACTTCTGAAACATGCTTGGTGGTGGCCCTAAATAGTGACACCATACTAAACATTTTGAATATTTGCAATTACTTTTTATAGTCATAGGGCTCCAAAAGGCACTGCTAGTCTCTTAGTAGGTATTTCAATAAAGCTAAAAGTTGCCTGACTGTTTAAAAATATTAACAAGGCACAAAACATGGCAGAAGTATTGTCCTCAGATATTATTTTTTTCCATATGCTCCTGATTCCAGACATGACAAATTATTTTTTAAAATTTTTTTATAAAAGATTTTATTTATTTCTTTGACAGAGATCACAAGTAGGCAGGGTCAGGCAGAGTGAGAGGGGGGAAGCAGGCTCCCTGCTGAGCTGAGAGCCCCATGTGGGACTCGATCCAAGGATTCTGGGATCATGACCTGAGCCGAAGTCAGAGGCTTTAACCCACTGAGCCACCCAGGTGCCCCCATGACAAGTTATTTTTTTTAAAAGATTTTATTTATTTATGACAGAGAGAGAGATTACAAGTAGGCAGAGAGGCAGGCAAAGAGAGAGAGGAGGTATCAGGCTCCCCGTTGAGCAGAGAGCCCAATGTGGGGCTCCAACCCAGATCCCTGAGATCATGACCTGAACTTAAGGCAGCGGCTTAACCCACAAGCCACCCAGGAACCCGACAAGTTATTTTTGATAGATATATATAGCATGTATTTTCCAGTTATAAGAAAAATGGTTCTGCTTTTTTAACCTTTTTTAAAAATTACATAATTTTTTTAAATTTAAATTTAATTTTTTAATGTTTTACCTTTCTTTTCTTTTTTTTAAAAAGATTTTATTTATTTATTTGACAGACAGAGATCACAAGTAGGCAAAGAGACAAGCAGAGAGAGAGAGAGAGAGAAGCAGGCTTCCTGCGGAGCACAGAGCCCGATGCAGGGCTCAATTCCAGGACCCTGAGATCATGACCCGAGCCGAAGGCAGCAGCCCAAACCACTGAGCCACCCAGGCACCCCAATGTTTTACTTTTCAATATACTACTTAGAATATAAACCCTATTCCATTTTGTAAGAAGGCTACCATTTAAAAAATGGTAATTTTCTCATTGTGTCTTCCCCTCTCACTGCTTTATTTTGAATAAAACATTTCACAATAAACATAACTGATGCTTTCCTTTTGATGGTCCCTCTGTTGGTCATATTATATATGAGCCATAACAATTAGTTTCACAACATTTATTCATGTTTGTTAATATGTTTTATCATAACCAATTATCCCTCCCTTATCTAGATTCCCCAGCTTTCAGACAGGTGAACACTTCAATAAATCATACCCAAGGGATGTATCAAGTACTTCTTAGACATTCTCTCAGATCCTTGACTTCTCATTTTGCCTAGGGATTTGCAATAGGTTCTGCCAGAGGCACCACTGTGACAACTGATGTCCATGGTCTATCTCCTGCTAAGCTCAAGAGGTCACTGGTTTCCAAGTTTATCTATACAATTAATGCACTCCATCAAGTTCTTTTTTTTTTTAATATTAACAAACTTATTTTAAAGTTTATATGGAGAGGCAAAGACTCACAATAGTCAACATAGTGTTGAAGGAGAACAAAGCCTGAGGACTGACTTCAAAGTTTACCATTACGATGGGGCGCTTGGTTGGCTCAGTGGGTTAAGCTTCTGCCTTTGGCTCAGGTCATGATCCCAGGGGCCTGGGGTCGAGTCCCGTATTGGGCTCTCTGCTCAGCAGGGACCCTGCTTCTCCTCATTTCTCTCTCTGTCTGTCTCTCTGCCTATTTGTGATCTCTCTCTCTGTCAAATAAATAAATAAAATCTTTAAAAAAAGTATACCATAACGATAATTGGAAGCAAGATATTGTAATACCACAGAAAGACTAGATTAAAGGAACAGAATATATATTATCAATTATATTTTATATTTAATATAAAAGCAAAAGCAATACAAGAGAGCAAAATACAATCTTTTAAACAAATGGTTCTGCAGTAATGGTGAAGCTAAATGTAAAAATATAAAATAAAAATAAAATAAATAATAAAATAAAAAAAAATCCAAGCAGATATCATACACTCTTCACAAAAATTAACTCAGATTAAATTATAAACCTAAACATGAAACATGTAGAAGGTAATATAGAAGAAAATTTAAATGACCTTGGTTTTGGAAATAACTTTAGCTACAAAAGCACAAGCACTGAATTTAAAAATGTCTACTCTGTGAAACAATGCCAAGAGAATGAAAAGGCAAAGCACAGACTGTGAGAAAAAATTTGCAAAATACACATCTGGCAAAGGACTGTTAATCAAAAAGACACAAAGACCCCTTAAAACTCAACAATCGTGGAAAAACCTGATTACAAATGAGCCAAAGACCTTAGCAGATACCTCACAAAAGAAAATATTACAGATGGCAAATAAGCATATAAAAAGATGCTTCACGTCATATGTCATCAGGAAAATGCAAATTAAAACAAAAAAGAGACACCAGTACATACCCAGAATCCAGAACACTGACAACAGAACACGAAATGTTGGTGAGGATGTGGAGCAACAGGAATGTTCTTCCATGTCTATTGAGAATAAGGAATGGAAAACAACTTGGCAGTTTCTTACAAAACTAAACATATTCTTGCCAGATGATTCAGCAGTAGCAGTTCTTGGTATTTATCCAAAGAAGATGAAACCTATACCCACAAAGATGTCTATAGTAGTTTTATTCATTACTGACACAAGCTTGGAAGCAACCAAGATATCCTTCCATAGGTGAAAGGTCAAATAAAGTGTAGTACATGCAAACAATGGAATCTTATTTAATGCTAGAGAAATGAATTACCAAGCCATGAAAAGATATGGATATAAATATTTAATAAATATTTGATTTTAGGCTTCTACCAGTCTATCAATAGTAGTAGTATATTTTAACAGTGAATGCTCAGCATTCAAGAATTTACCTAATAAAATATTTGGGGTTCAATATTTTAAATACTTCAACCTCTATGATTATATTCCTAATAATTTTGAATTGGGGTAAATAAAACTTAATTTTTTGTAACTTGTTTCTTATTGCAAAAGAGCCCAATGAAATTTTAGAAAATAAAAATTTACCAAAAAAAAGTTTAGTTTACTACTGCCAAATAATTTAAAACTTTACCTTATATTCAAATACATATATTTTTCTAAATTGATTTATAGGCTACTAAAACCAAAAACTTTTAGTTATACTAGATTTCATATCATGCAATCAATGCCAGAAAGCCATCTGGAGATGACTTGTCTTAAATAGAGTTAAGATGGGTGTTATTACAATGCAAGATGGAAACAAAGATAGTATAACAATTGAGTGTTACATAACTTTTCTGTTTTGATCAAGTTACTAATCTACAAAAGGCTTTTATCGGTGACACACTTGGGAATTTAACAAAACTTTTAAACTAGCATGTGCGACTCATTCCTGGAAAACAACACAATCAATAACACTTTCTTTAGATGAAATCATGACTATTTCTCCATTTGAATAAAAAAGGGAGCAACCCCAATAAGTTTATTGAACATGAAAAGTTGAAATGCTATAATGCTCCTAATGAATTAAATGGTCCAGTCATGAATTACAAAAAAAGGATATAAATTACCAAAGTGTTTGTATAATTGGAATGTACAACTGCGCATTATCGTTCAATAGTGTAGGCTTGTACAATAACTCTATAAAAAAACTCCACTTCTAAACCGTGGAAAATATGTTCCCTTTCCCCCTATATACATGTATTAAGCCATTCATTTAGCTTTTAAAATATCCACTTAATACAGGCTTTTTACTCATTTGCACAAATACCCAGGAAGTGAAGGAGGGTGTTATACAAATATTAAAGGAAAAGATTGCTCTAGGCAGAGCAATTAAGTATATAAACTTTGTGTGAACAGCTGGTCTGTTACTTTTGAGGAAAAACAAGGAGGCCAATGAGGAGTTCATAGTGGTGGAGAGAGGAAGAACGTATTGATGTATGACGCTCTAGTACATTGAAACGCCTTCAGTTTTTATTTAATATGAAAGGGGAAGATACCAAAAGACTTTCAAAAGCAGAATAAAATCATCTGACTTGATTTTTAGGTTAAGTTGCTGTACCAAAATAAATTTGCAGGGAGAAAGGAGTGCAGTATGTGTGGAAGTGGGGTTATCAATCAAGTCAATAATTCAGGAACATATGATGGTGTTTTTAGCATACTGGGTGGTAATAGAAGTGGTGAGGTATGGTTTTTATTTTGTATCTATTTTGATGGTGAATATTCTGGTGAACAGGATGGGGTATGTGCAGGACAGACAATATCAACATTTATTTTACCTGCACAAACAGAAGGGTGGAGTCTTCATTCCCTGATATGGAGAGAATTCTGAGTTCAAATGTTCTTTCTGATTAAATGGCATAGTGATGATGAGGATTTAGTCAGACAGTGAAAGAGAGCAGTAAGCATAGTGTTAAGCGGTAAGACATTATAATACATTTGCACATCAAAAAAAGATGTGTTGGATCACCCATTTGTGTGAGTAAATAAATAAATAAAGCTTCCTGGGGTTCTGATAGAGGTAAAGAAGACTACTATATGATCCAAAGGGGCACGTGCACCAAATGTTTATAGAAAGCAATATCCACAATAGCCAAACTATGGAAAGAACCTAGATGCCCATCAACAAATGAATAATATATATATATATATATATATATACACATATATATATATATATATATATATGATGGAATACTATGCAGCCGTCAAAAGAAATGAAATCTTGCCATTTGCGATGACATGGCTGGAACTATAGGGTATTATGCTTAGCAAAATAAGTCAACCAGAGAAAGAGACTATCATATGTTTTCCCTTATATGAGAAAATGGAGGTGCAATGTGTGGGGTTTGGGGGAAAGGAAAAGAGTAAATGAAACAAGATGGGATCGAGAGGGAGACAAACCATAAGAGAGTCTTAATCTCACAAAAATAACTGAGAGTTGCCCGGGGGTTGGGGAGGGTAGGGAGAGGGTGGTGGGGTTTTGAACATTGGGGAGGGTATGTGCTTGGTGAGTGCTGTGAAGTGTGTAAACCTGGCGATTCACAGACCTGTACCCCTGGGGCTAATAATACATTATATGTTAATTAAAAAAGAAGAAGAAGAAGAAGACTACTATAAATCCAATGCTATGGTTTTCAGCAAAGAGTGTGTAATCAGGCATATTTTATTAAAGTATCCAAGTGAAATGATGGTCGAACATTGGAATAACAGAAAACATAAAAATCAGAGATTTTAAAAAGAGATATGGGACAGTGTAGAGAATATAGTCAATGATATTATAATAGTGTTATATGGTGACAGATGGTGGCTATATTTGTAGTGATCATAGAATAATGTATGGAGATATTGAAAACCTGAAACCAATGTAACACTGAATATCAACTATACTCAAATAAAAGAGTAGTAAAAATAAAACATTTAAATTTAAAAATATAAAAAGAGGGACAAGAATTTGAAAAGTGAATTAAAAAAGAGTAAAGATGAGGCTAAGACATACTCTGAACCTTGAGGAAAACACCATTTTGAAAATTCTTCCCATTTTGAGAAAACTCAAATGAATCAATACCATAAAAGAACCCATTTTAACTGAGAGATGTAATGAATGCTCAAGAAATAATTTTATGACAGGATAATTCTTCCCTCTGAAACAGCATACAGAAACCAGGGGAAACACTTGGAAGCAAAATAAACTATACTGAAAATAAGAATCAGGAAAAAGATAAATGATGAAAGATAAGAAAATTAGACCTGTGACAGAGATCTAGTGAAGAGAATTTTTAGCTTGTGGTTTAATGTTTTTGAGGATAATCTAGAGTTCATAACTGCCTTGAGACAGGCTGGGTGTAGGCAGTTTAGGCAGACCCCTAAGACAGGCCTACTTTGGGCAGGTGGTGTTGGAGGAGGCCATTGGGCTGGACAAAGACAAATCCAACCATTTGACTAAAGTGTCTGTGAAGATGTTGAAGTCAGATGCAACAGAGAAAGACCTGTCAAACCTAATCTCAGAAATGGAGATGATGAAGATGATTGGACAGCACAAGGACACCATCAACCTGCTGGGTCCTGCACACAGGATGGTCCTTCGTACACTCTCATGCAATATGCCTCCAAAGAAAACATACAGGAGTACCTGCAGACCCAGAGGCCTCGTGACCTGGAGTACTGTTACAATATCAGCCACAATGCAGCAGAGCAACTCTCCTCCAAGGACCTGGTATCCTGTGCCTATCAGGTAGCCTGAGGCATGGAGTACCTTGCCTCCAAGAAGGCAAACACCAAGACCTGGCCACCAGGGAAGTGCTGGTGACAAAGGACAACATGATGAAGATCTCAGACTTCAGCCTTGCCAGAGATATCACCACATCAGTTACTATAAAAACAACCAACTGTGGACTGCCTGTGAAGTGGATGATCCCTAAGACCATATTTGTCCAGATCTATATCCACGAGAGTGACTTCTGGTCTTTTGGGGTGATCCTGTGCAAAATCTTCACTCTGGAAGCCTCCCATATCCTGGAGTGCCTGTGGAGGTGGTTTTCAAGCCCCTGAAGGAGTCATTTGATGGATAAGCCAATAAGTGCACCAGAGAGTTATACAATAATACAATACAATAATAATACATTAATTAGGAGAGGCTGGCATGTGGTACCTTCAAGCTGCTGGTAGAAGACCTGGATCATACTGTGGCCTTGACCTCCAACCAGAAGAACCCGGACCTGTCCTTGGCCCTGGAACAGTACTGTCTATGCTTTCCCAACACCCAAAGCTCCACCTGCTCCTCAGAGAAGAATTCCACCTTCTCTCATGTGCCGTTGCCCAGGGAGGCCTATCTGCCCTGACACCCAGCGCAGCTTGCCAATGGTGGACTCAAATGACTAGTATCCCTATTACTCCTGTCCAGATTCCGTCATAACCTGTAACCATTACCCCCAACCCTCCCTGAAAGACTCACTGCCTTCTCCTTTGTCCCTTTCCTACTGGCAGGAGCCAGCTGCCTACCTGAGGCCTTCACCCCCTTGAAGTTCACCTCTCTTCCCCTTCCTCTTCCTCCTCCTTACAACCTGCTCATGAAAGAAAGGCACAGAGAGGCAGGTACTTGCTCGTGGCTACTTCCTTCCCTCCCATATGTTGGACCAAGACCCCTCCCTGGCATCTGGTACTGCCGGGACGTCGAGGGAGTGGGAGATGAGGCATGCCAGTGAAAGCTGTCGGAGCTCTCCGGTTTTGGTCTGCTTAGCATAACATGTAAGACTGAGTTCTGGTGGCAGGGACCTAGTCCTTGGGGCTATAGCACTAGCGAGGGGAGGTCAACTGCTCTGGGCCTTGGCTAAGAGCAACCCCTGCTCCAGAGATATGGTGCCAATGGCTTATTAATTATGATTCTAATTTGCTTTGCTGACCAAATGCCTGGTATCAACAGATGGGAAGGCAAAGACTGGAAGCAGTGTTGTGACCATGGGGTCCAGCCCCAAACTATGAAGAAAACACAAAGTGTATAAATCTGAGTAAGTATATATTTACACACCTCTTTAAATAGGTTGTTATCAAAGATTTAATCAATGGGTAATATGCTTCTCATGGCTGGGAAGCATCAGTTGCCATATATTAAAAACAAAGGAAAGAGGTGTCTGGGTGGCTTCCTACGTAAGTGTCCCTTCTTTTCAGGTCATGATCCCAGGGTCCTGGGATGGAGCCCCAATTCAGGCTCTCTGCTCAGTAGGAAACCTGCTTCTCCTTTTCCCTCTGCCCTGCTTATAGTTCCTCTTCCTGTCTCTCTGTCTGTCAAATAAATAAAATATTAAAAAAAAAAGAAACAAAATGTTTTTAAAAGTTCTTTTTTTTTTTTTTTAATTTTCTAGGGGTGCCTGGATGACTCAGTTCTTTAAGCAGATGTTTGCCTTTGGCTGAGGTCATGATTCCAGTGATCCAGCCCTGCATGGGACTACTTGCACCACAAGGAGCTTGCTTCTTCCTCTCCCTTTGCACGTTATTCCTCCCGCTTGTGTGCTTCCTCTCTCTCTCTCTCTCTTGCTGTCAATAAACAAATAAAATCTTTACTAAATAAATTAATAAATAAACCTACTTTCAGTTTAGGTCCCTTAACAAAAATGGCTACTGCTTCATTTAAAAAAAAAAAAAAAAAGATAATTTAGAAAGATGCTTCCAGTGCTAAAAAGTTGGTTTTTTTTTTTTCAGGATTAAATATAGAAGTGCTTTATAAAGTAAAAGAAAAACTATGCTATATTAACACTAATAACACTATAACTTTGGTGGTTATATCAAGATAATGAAAAGTGATTTTAAAGCAAATTTCATTATCAGACATAAAGATCAAGTCAAAATTACAGAGGAGTAAAAGGATGAATTTATCAGGGAGTATAATAATTCTTGACTTTTAATACTTAATAACAGATTTGGGGATATATAGGGAAAAACTAAGAACAAAAATCATAACTTCTACCTTAGAAGAGAAATGGAAAAAAGTCTCAACACCTTTATTTTGAGATTATATAGACAAATGGTCATCAAATTGGTAAGATATGTAAGACTTGAACAAAATTATCAACTAACTAGATATGTTTGATATTACAGAACACTCCCAACAACCGCAGACTACATATATCTTAAGCCATGATTTTGTTTGCAAAGGTCAACATTGATAATGCTCTAGTCATACCTCCGTGTACCAGGAAAGAATTAGCATATTTCTTGAAAGACACAGCTATCAAAGCTCCATTGAGAAACCATAATGATGGAGAAGGGATTTGCAAATTATATATCTGATAATGGACATCTACTCTGTTTATTAAAAAATGAATAAAAATAAAATACCTTACTAATAACCAAACAGAGTATCCAATTTTACATATGAAGAAAATTATTGAAGAGACATGTCACCAAAAGGATATGGATGGCTTATAAGCACATGACAAATTTCTCAACATTTAGACATTAAAGAAATACAAATTAAAATCATAATGAGACATGCTTACATATCTATTAGAATGGCTAAAATTATAAAGGCTAATTTACTTCTCTGAGCTAGATTGAGAAGCAACAAAAAATCTAAACTGTTGTTGGCATATATCATGATACCACCACTTTGGAAAATAGTTTGAAAATTTTTTTAAATGCAAAATACGTTGCAGTTACACCAATAGCCATTTTACTTCTACGCATTTAACCAAGAGAAACAAACGCTATGTTCGTACAAGGACTTGTATATGAATTTCATAGCAGCTTTATTTTTAAGAATTGAAAACAGTAGAAATGTTCATCAATGTCCATCAATAGAGCAAAGACAAATTATGATCTATTCATTAAAGAGATTACTATTCAACATCAAAATGAACTATTTACAATTGGAGATTCTCAAAGTAATGGTGCTGAGAAAAGAAAAGCCAGGCAATGAATAGAATATACTGTGTGATTCCATGACTATAAAAAAAATCTAGAAAATACAAATTTATATAAAGTCACAGTCATCAAATATATTGGTGTGATTTTAGTGCCTTCTTCTGTGCTCCCATAGCTTCCTACACTTGGATCTCCAAGCATTTGTTACACCATGTGAAAATATGAACTCTTTTTCTTTATTCTGTCTTACTAGAATAAGAATCCTTGAAATTTTATGGACATTTGAACTCTCAGTTATTAGTAGAAATTCTATCACACAGTAAGTTTTCAAATATAAAGCCACAGTTTTACAATGACTTCTAAGCTTTTACATGATCTAGCCACTCATTTAACCTCTGTGGCCTCTTTCCCTGCTACTCTTCAGTCCCTCACAGTGGTCTCCTTGCTATTCCTCAGATATGCCAGGCATGATCCAACCTAATGGCCTTCAAGATAGCCAATTCCTTTGTCTGGAGTGACCTTATTGCTGATAGTTCTGGGCAAATTCATCACCTTTCCATACGTTTGTTCAATTGTCAGCTTCATTGTAACTACCCTGATCTTCCTATTAAAATTCTTACCTCCCCATCCCCTGCCTAGCAACCTCGATTTTTCTCATCCTGATCTAATTTTTCTTTTTCCCCATTGCACTCATCATTTTTGAATGCACTATGCAATTTTTATTCAGGTTTATAGCTTTTAATTGTCTCACCCATTAAAATAAACGTTCTACAAATCCAAGTATTTCATTTACCAGTGTAGTCTGAAGTAATATCTGCCATATAATAGACAGTAGACAATTGGTAAATTTCAGAATAAATTAATGTTGAGAATATACTGAATTTCATAAGTCATTTCAATATTTTTTCCAAAAAATAAACTATGTAAAACATACCTTAAATTTACTTTCAAAATATTTTATAGCATATAATGAACAAAATAAGACAAAAGAAGACAAAAAACCCCAAAATAAGCAAAAGCCTCAAAGAAACAATCATATGAATAACCATTTCAAACCTACTTAAAAATTGCATAATACCACACTCCTAGATCCTCTATGAATGCTCTAAAATAACCCTTCAAAAGAAATACATTTTTTAAAATAACAGATTTTTTGGCAAATAATTTAATAAAATAAAAATTTCATTCATCTATGTAAATCATAATAAATGTTTTTAATAAGCATAAAATTATAACTCTGAAGTGTGCTAAAATGAAACCACCTGCTAAGGGTGAGAGAACAAAAGTAAACATCATTTTTCCAAATAAGAGGAATTTATTACCTTTGAATCAAAGCATGTGGATTTTTTCAAAGTGGCAATAAAGGAATATGGAAACACAATCCATAGAAAGTCATATTTTAGATTTCTAAAAGACTTCAAAGTGAAGAGTATACATTTTTTAAATGCTACATAATGCTACATAATGACAAGATGACAGGTTGTGACAAATAGCATTTTAAAAGCTCTACTCATAATGGAACTGAAAGTGTCATTTCCCTATAATTTTATATATGTCATTAATTTACTATATTTGGATACAACACATTACCAAACAGATGTTCATCAAAGACTAAATCATTTTTAATGGAACATAATATTTTGAACCTACATCTATTAATCATTTTTTTGATCTAACATTTATAGTCTCGCTAAACAATTTATCAGATATTGACAAATTTAAAAAAAATATAGGATAAAAAGTCGTGTTTGGAAAAGTAGATTTTCTTTGAAATTTGCATTTAAATGAAAATATTTGCTGATATTTTTAAGACTTTAAATGTAATTTTATATATATCTGAACTATCAGATGATATAAAATTTTTGGAGAAAATATGACATATTTTTTTGATCTTGGTTGAAGGTATTAATAAAGAGCAACTGCTTGTATTATTTGTATTGTGATATCTTAGTTAATAAACATGAATAACTGGTATAAAATATGTTTTTTTAAAAATTTTATTTATTTACTTGACAGAGATCACAGGAAGGCAGAGAGGCAGGCAGAGAGAGAAAGGAATGGAAGCAGGCTCCCTGCTGAGAAGAGAGCCCACTGTGGGACTCAATCCCAGGAACCTGGAATCATAACCTGAGCCGAAGGCAGGGAATTTAACCCACTGAGCCACCCAGGCACTCTAAAATATGATTTTTTTATATATAGAATTATAGTTCTTGCCAAAATATGGAACTAGCTGGAACTGAATGCATCCTTCAAAGTCAGCTCTTTAAAAATTATGCAAGTTTAATATAGAACTATTTCAGATATGAACCAAAAACAAAGAAATGATGATAAATTTCTTAAAAGACTCAAAGTTGCTCTTGACTGGTATGTTTCAATCTCTATTCCTGGTTTGAGGACAGTTTTTAACAGGCCTGTCACTGTAGAAATCAGCTGGATGTTTAGAGGCTATCAGAACTGTGCAAAAACCTTGAAGGGGTAAAGACTTGAAAATTCTTTAGAGAGATTAGCTCCCAAAGGCATTATTCATCCACACATTTTCCTCCAAACAATTAAGACTGATGGATGAGGGGCACCTGAGTGTCTCTCTCATCACGTGGGTGGTGGGTTAAGCCTCTGCCTTCATCTCAAGTCATGGTCTCTGTGTCCTGGAATCCAGCCCCACATTGGGCTCTGCTCAAAAGGAAGCCTGCTTTCCTCCCTGCTTGCCTGCCTCTCTGCTTACTTGTAATCTCTCTCTCTCTCTCTCTCTCTCTCTCTTTCTCTCTGTCTGTGTCCAATAAATAAATAAAATCTTTAAAAAAAGGCTGATGGATGCTAAATTATGAAAACTGCTCCCTCCAAATGATGCTTCTTCATAAAGATTTAAGAATTTAAAATTGTAAGAATTTAAAATTAAAACTTGATTGTAGGATTTATGTTACAGAATAACATCAAGTGAAGGCAGTTATTATTAGATCTGAAGTATTTGTGATTCTGAATTCTTGGCCTCATTAGTAAATTTATTTTTAAATTCTCCCATGGAGTGGTGATTGGCCTTCAGTCTTTCACTGATGTACATCATTGGGTCAAATGTGAGTGTGTGCCCAGATCTATATATAATCTTCTTTGTATTTCACTGGAGATGGCATTTCTGAGTTTTGTTCAATTGAATTTGGACAGATGTTTTAATAGTCACTTCTAGAGTTGGCCCTGGAGAATATCTTCCTTTTTTTTTCTCTCTTCCTGATTCTCTGAAAAACCCGGACTAATTCACATTATCACAGTCATATCACAATTCAAGTTTTTCCAAACACTATAGCTGCAAAATAGAAGGAAGCTACTCAGAATGTAATGCTATTGTGAATGATTGAGAAAGAAAACATTATTATAATTAAGCTACCAGGTTTAAATGTATTTTATTGTTGCTTAGAAAATCCTAGCATACCCAGACTTTACAGAGATTTGATGATCCTAAGAGGAGCTGAACTCATGGTCCAAAATAACTATGCACATAAAAAGTACAATTACTTACCTAAAAAAGATGATGTGGTTAACTTTATATGGCAATCAAAGTGTTATTGGAACAGAGATTTAAAAAATAGCTTAGGGGCGCCTAGGTGGCTCAGTGGATTAAGCCACTGCCTTCAGCTCAGGTCATGATCTCAGGGTCCTGGGATCAAATCCTGCATCAGGCTCTCTGCTCAGCAGGGAGTCTGCTTCTCTCTCTCTCTCACTCTCTCTCTTTCTGCCTGCCCTCCGTCTACTTGTGATTTCTCTCTGTAAAATAAATAAATAAATAAAATATTAAGAAAAAAGAATGACTGTACTTTTAAAAAATAGCTTAAAAGGGGCACCTGGGTGGCTATGTGGGTTAAAAAGACATGTAGACCTGTGGATTAGAGTAGAGTGCCCAGATATGGACCATCAACTCTATGGTCAGAAAATCTTTGACAAAGCAGAGAAAATTATACATGGAAAAAAGACAGCCTCTTCAGTCAATGGTGCTGGAAACATTGGACAGCTATGTTTGGAAGAATGACACTCAACCATTCTCTTATACCATACATAAAAATAAATTCGAAATGGACAAACGACCTCAACGTGAGGCAGGAGTCTATCAAAATCCTAGAGGAGAACATAGGCAGTAACCTCTTGGACACTGGCCACAGCAAATTCTTTCAAGACATGTCTCTAAAGACAAAGGAAACAAAAGCAAAAATGAACTTTTGGGACTTCATCAAGATCAAAAGTTTCTGCACAGTAAAGGAAACAGTCAACAAAATGAAGAGACAACCCACGGAAAGGGAGAAGATTTTCACAAATGACATTACAGATAAAGGGCTGATATCCAAGATCTATAAAGAACTCCTGAAACTCAACACACAAAAAACATATAATCATGTCAAAAAATGGGCAGAAGACATGAACAGACACTTCTCCAAAGAAGACATACAAATGGCAAACAGATGCATGAGAAAATGGTCATCATCATTAGCCATCAGGGAGATTCAAATCAAAAGCACATTGGGATACCACCTTACACAGTTAGAATGGCCAAAATTAACAAGGCAATAAACAACAAGTGTTGGAGAGGATGTGGAGAATGGGGAACCCTCTTACACTATTGGTGAGAATGCCAGTTGGTGCAGCTACTTTGGGATACAGTGTGGAGACTCCTTAAGAAATTAAAATTAGAGCTACCCTATGACACTGCAATTGCACTACTGAGTATTTACCCCTAAGATACAGATGCAGTGAAAAGAAGGGATATCTGTACCTATAGCACCAATGGCCACAGTCATTAAACTTTGGAAAGAACCAAGATGACCTTCAATGGATGAACGAATAAAGAAGATATGATCCATTTTTACAATGAAGTATTATGCTTCCTTCTGAAAGGAAGGATACCCAACTTTTGTAACAACATGGACGGGACTGGAGGAGATTTTCCTGAGTGGAATAATTCAAGCAGAGATTGTCAATTTTCATATGGTTTCACTTAATTGTGGAGCATAAAGAATAACACAGACTGGGTGATCAAGAGGAGAAGTGAGTGGGGGGAAATTGGAGGGGGAGACAGACCATGAGAGACTCTGAGAAACAAACTGAGAGTTTTGAGGGGAGGGGGCAGAGGGTTGGGTAAGCCTGTTAATGGGAGTTATGGAGGGCACATTTTGCATGGAGCACTGGGTGTGGTGCATAAACAGTGAATTTTGGAACCCTGAAAAAAATAAAATAAAAATGACAACAACTCCTTTTCCCAACATGGGGTAGGAGTCCCCCAAATGATTGGAAGCAGCCTCCATTAGAGATCAATCCACTGCATGTTGAAGGTCCTCCCACTTCAAAAAGACCAAGAAATATCCAATCCCAAAACAAAATAAGGGCCAGCTCCACCTCATGGAATACCACCTGCTCTCCCTTAGATAGTGTGCTGTTGCTTTAATAAACCTGCCTTCTGCTTTCACTTGGGCATTGATCTCTAATTCTCATGTGCCAACAATAAAAATAATGATGGTTTACCGTTACAATTCATAGAAAAGGAGGTACAGGGAAATTGAATGGAAGGGAATAACAAAGTAGGTTCATAAGTCAATCTTCCTTGTAAAAACATTAACCTGAAAGAGCATTTCTGCCACCTCTCTCCTGTTTGATTTGATAAAAATGACCATGATACATGAATTATAGTTCGGGATTTTGAAAAGCATAATAGCTTTATACCAACACTTGAGCTTTTATTTATTTATTTATTTATTTATTTATTTATTGCTAACAAGATAGGTCGATTGGATATGCGGTTCCTGACAAGAAACCTCAGAAGAGATTCCATCTTCATGAGAAATCAGAAAGAACCACAAACCAAACCTCAAAATGGATTCAAAGAGAAAATACTCTTAAAAAATTTCCCTTCCTGGGGCACCCGAGTGGCTCAGTGAGTTTGGCTCACTGGGCCTTTGCGTTCGGCTCAGGTCATGATCCTAGGGTCCTGGGATTGAGCCCCATGTCTGGCTCTCTGCTCAGCAGGGAGCCTGCTTCCACTTCTCTCTCTGCCTACTTGTGATCTCTGTCTGTCAAATAAATAAATAAAATCTTAAAAAAAAAATTTTCTTGGGCACCTGGGTGGCAGAGTGAGTTAAAGCCTCTGCCTTTGGCTCAGGTCATGATTCCAGGGTCCTGGGATCGAGCCCCACATCAGGCTCACTCCTCAGCAGGAAGCCTGTTTCTTCCTCTCTCTCTGCCTGCCTCTCTTCCTACTTGTGATCTCTATCAAATAAATAAATAAAATCTTTAAAACTAAAATTTCCCTTCCTATCAGAAGCAGACCAAACCACTAACAAATTCCCCAGAAAGCTTCATCTAAAAGGTTGTACTTTCTTCAGACACCCAGCAGGACCTTCTTCTCGGGGCCTGGTATTTCTTCAATGGCCTATTCTAGAGAATAAGACACTAAACTACTGAGCGCCAAGGGCCTCAGAACCACGAAGAGATGATGAGGTGCACAATGCATGCCTCTGGTCAACAAGAGGGTATGTAAACGTTTGCTGCTTTTCTGCATTTTTCAAAGCTGAGTTTTTAGCTGGTGGCCGCTCCTTTAGGATAAATTGCTGATACCGTATAGTAAAAGCTATTATATGATCTTTTACAAACCATTTCCTATCTTTGCAATCTCATGTGCCAAGACAGACACGGATTATTTAAAACCCTGAAGAGAGTGGTATTGCGTTTAAATTGCCTGTAACCTTAGTGCAATAGATTTATGATTGATTATTTAGTTAAAATATAACTAAATATAACTAAAATATAACTGTTTTAAATATTTATTCTCAGTAAACGATTTCAAACTATGCTCATTTAAGTAAGTTGGTGCATAATCCCATTTCTATTAAAACATAGTGCAAGGACCAATGCCGCGCTTCCCAGAGAACCCCAAGCTCTTTTTCTAGAATGGCCATATGCCTATGTATCAGGCGTCCTCTTTTCACTCCCTTTGTGGAGCACCTACCATGGAGGTCATGTAATAACCAATAATCAAAAAACAAACAAAAAACCCAAACATCCAGGTCGAAGTGATTCCCGCGTACCATGATGCAATGGCAGACCTTGCCTGGAAACTAGGAGACTGCTCAAACAGATTGCGGGCAGGCATCTCAGCCCAGGCCTGTGCTGGGGAAGCTGTTTCCCGGCTTTGGGCACAATCAGGAAGCCAGCGAAGTGACCCGAGAGTGCAGCCGGGGTTTAGGGCAGATGATCTTTCTGCAGCCAGGCAGCAGGCGGACACGCCTTGGGGAGCCAGGCTAGGAGGCCGCCCAGCGCTGGCGCTGGCCAGGCTCCCAGGCCCCCGGGGCTTGGCTGGCGCCATTGCCCTGGGCCCGCACCTCAGGACGGAGGGGGATGGGGGTGAGGGCGGGGGCGGCCCGGAGAAGGGGCTTTGCTAATTACGGAAGCGGGAAGTGAGCTCGCGGAGGAAGCAGTGGAGAGTCTGAGAGGAGGTGGAGGGGCTGGCGGAGGAGGGGCGCGCAGCGCCATGGTGCTCTGCTGCGGCCCAGTCGGCACTGCAGGAGCCCCACCCTCCCGCGCTCCAGCCCAGCCCCTGAGGCCGCGCTGTCCCGCTCCCGCGGCCCACTGCCCCGCCCCGCCCCAAGGCTTCCCCGGATGACCCTCTGTGAGCAGGTAAAATGACACCGCGCTGCGCCTTCACCTGGAGCAGAAAGCGCGGGCCGTGAGCTCGCGGGGGTGTCGGGACCCAGCCTCCCGCGACCCCCGGGGCAGCGGGACCACCCCGGACGAAGCGCCGCACCCGGGTCCCCACGGGGTCGGGCGGGGACGGAGCCAGGCGAGGTGCTCCCCCCAGCGAGCGCAATAGCCCCCATCGTTTGGCACCCCCACGTGCGGGTGCCGAGGACCCCCTTCCCTCATCCCGAGCTGTGGCCCCGCCACTTTTGTTCTGGACTTGGGATCCCAGGTAGAAACTAGTCCCTCAGACCTCCCTGGCAGCAAGGAGCACAGGGAGGGATTCTCAGTCCTGTGTGTCCCCCGCCCCCCTCTTCCTCTCTCCACATTCACATGCCTTCTGGCCTCCCTTTCCTCTCCTCGTTGTCACTTTTATTAAATGGTTTTGTTCTGCATGTTCACCTGCAGAGCGATTTCATCAATGAATATACAGGAAACTGAGTTGGAGCCCACCTGTGAGAGCCCACCTGTGGAGGCCTTTCATTAGAATGGTCTCTGGTTCTAGTCTCAGTTCAGAATACTGTGTGTACCTGAGGACCGAGTCCAGATGTTTCTTTCATCTCTGATTTGAATTTGAAATCCTAATGTCACTATGACCTGGGAAGCCGAGGTCCACAGCATCTTCATCTGAAATTCCACTAGAGCTCCCATTTACCTAGTGCCCAGCCTGAGTCTGTTTTCCACTACTGTCAGGGTTCTAGAAGTTCATGCACTGCCCACCACTGACAGTAGGGGCATCTCTCTGTCCAGATTTTCCCTTTACATAAGGAGGTCAGTTACAGGAGATTAGGGCCCACTCTAACCACCTCACTGTAATGTGATTGCATCTGTAAGGACTCTAGTTCCAAATAAGGTCACGTTCTGTGGTACCAGAGATAAGGACAGCAGCAAGGTTTCTGGGGGTAATGCAGGTCAGCTCTTAACAGTCCACTCTCTGGCTCCCCAAATTCATGTCCTTCCCGTGTGCAAAATACCTTCACCCAATGCCCTCCAAAGCACTAATCATCCTAGAATCAACTCAAAATCTGAAATCTCATTTGTCCTCCTCCTCTCAAAGACCTAGATCTCACCCAGACCATGGGACCTGAGGACTGCATCCAGAAGCCACAGTCTCCTGGTAAAGCTGCCCATCAGGTCCTGACATCACCCTCATTCGTCGCAGCAGCCGAGGGCCTACAGTTCTGAGAGACAGTTTCTCAGAGGAAGTTTGAAGACCACCTCAGAGGACGTTGTTTGGGAGTGGATGAAGAGGGAAGGGGGTCAGATCCTCCTGCCATTCCCAGGGCACCCAGAACCCAGAGAGTGAGGCCTTGGGTGCTTTCTAGTGACAGTTTCAAGGCAATTCTTTGACTTTGGGACTTCAGAGTTAATTTAGTTTTCATTTGTGATTATTATTTTTGTGGGGGGGCCATAGCATTTCATTTGACCTATGGCTGTTTTCACTCCCGGTTCTGAAGAAGCCCCTAAATCCTAACCCTGTTGAGGACTCTGAAAGCTCTCAGAGCAGCAGTCCTGGGGGACAGTGTGGACACATGGTTTGGTTTCTCCTCTGGCCTGATTCTGCGGCAGCCCCGCTCTGTCCTCCTCAGACTTCAGAGCAATAGCTGAATAAGTGGAGAAAGGACCAGGGGGTCAGGAAGGTGGCCATGGAAGAGTGACTTCTCTGGAGGGTGGCTGAGCTAGTGAGTGAGCGTGTTAGTCCAGCTCTGCCTGCAGTCTGGATGGAGCTGAACAGGGGCCAGCGAAGGGGAGGAAGAGCAGAGAGCAGGGAAAAAGGGACCATGGAGGAGATTCAGACGAAGGGAAGTAATTGGGAGGAGAGAAGAAACTCTAGAAGACAGGCATGTAAGAAAAGATAAGGGATGAAGTGGGCATCAGGAAAGGGCACCACCAGGGAAGGAGAGAGGGGAAGGGAGAGCAATGGAGGGAGGAAAGGGGAAAGGAAGAAGGGAGGAGTCAGCACGCCAGGGCTCCCCCTGCATCTGAAGAAGAGGTGCCTGGTCCCCCCTGTCAAACAGGATGCTCACTCTTTGTTCCCAGTTTCTCCTCCCAGTGCTACTGGGCTTTGCAGCAAATTAATGACATATATAAAATTATAGGGAAATGACACCTTCGGTTCCATTATGAGTAGAGCTTTTAAAATGGTCTCATGAGGCAGGAATTCTAGCCATTGGCTGTGCAAGGCATGAGGCCTGTTAGTGATTCTACTCTTTCCTCTGCAGAATGGGTCTTTCTACATTCCAGGAACTTTCTACCCCAATAAACAATGTGGCGATTCTCTCAGTTTGTTGTACTTTTGGTTTAAACAGCCAACTGTCTCTAAAAAAGGACTTTTGTTTAAAGTCCTTTAAAAAAAAAAAGTCCTTTCAAAAAAATCTTGTTTTTTATTTTTTATTTTTTAATCCCATATGTTTACTCTGATCCTGGAACTTTGTCATTTTGAACTTCTCTGCTGATTAAAATATTCTTCATCATCAGCACTTACTGCTCTCCTCTCCTGGTGGTCTCTCCAAAAGGGGTCTTCTCTAGCTCTTCTAGCAGGAGATGGGCACTTCCCCTCTACCCCTGTTGCCGGACCAAGCTTACCTATCCTGCAGGGTCAGGTCGGCCTGGCCTTTTATCTGTTGTTCTCTTCTGAGTGGTTAGTTTTTCATAGATATCGTGCTTTGCTTTTGTCAGGATTTACCCTGCACTATCAAAACCCTTTTCTTGTGCCAGTGAAGCCTAAGAAACAGTCCTGATGAGAGAACCAGGATCTCGAACAGATCATATTTATCCTGAATGTTCTGTCCAAAATGAAAAATACATTTCTGAGAAGCATCAAGTTCTCTGAGATGGGAAGTTTCACCAACTCTGTCATGTAGGGGCATCAATTCTGATTCTGTGTCAATTTTCCTACTTTCCCAGCTAGTAATTCTCTACCTCAGAAAGCCCACTCTCAACCGTTTCCTCTCTCAAAGGCAGTTGCTCTTAGAGTCTGCACATGGCACTTGGGGCCTGCTGGTTGTTGGCTACTGCCCTCTGTACCTTGGGTCTAACAGCTGCGTGGCATCAAGATGAGAACGTCTCTTGTTCTAAGACTTAATATAGTTTGGGGCACATGGTAAGCAATAATCACTTATTTTGTTGATCCAAGCGTTCGACCTTTCTTAATTATTCTAGTACCACAGTTTACTTGTTCTAAGATTTGTCCCCCCCCATTCTAATATCTCTTAAGGTGGCACGCACCTTGCACTTGAGGACATATCCTAGTTTAACTGACAGCATTTCTCTTTCTTAGTCGAACATAAACTATAGTGCATCTTACCCTTGATGAAAGCTAGGATGCAATTAAATACTCTATTATGGTTATGATTCTGATATTTGAAATCCTCTGGTAGCTCCCTGTGCCCCCACAGTGTCGTGCCTCACCTCCTTGGAATAGTGTACAAACCATCTCATCCCCAGTGTTAACCCCGGGGCTCAGCCTCCATCCCCAGGTGATGCTGCCCGATCAGCTGTCGGTTGTCAATGAACTTGCTGTAGTTTCCCGAATGCACTGTGCTGCCTCCTGGCACTTTGAAACTTGACACACTCATCCTCATTTTTCGCTTTGCCCATGTCTATCCCCTCCCCTGAAAATCTGCTCCTAAGTGGCTTTTCCCAGCTCCAACCTAACCTTGGCAGTCTTTTATCTCCCTGTGGTAAAGCCTGTCACACTGCACCATGGACATGCCCGTTGGCCCCCTGAGAAGACAAAAGGGACAGTGATGGCCCCCCAGCATTTGCAGCTCTAGTGCAGAGCCCCATGCCTGGCTTGCAGGAAATGCCAGATCATGAAGACAAACGGAGATCATGCTCTGGCTAAAACCAGCCCTTCTTTGCCTACCGCAAGGATCTGGATCAATAAAGAGCAGCCAGTTATTATTGCTGTTTTTCTAGGGATTTTTCCCCATATATTTCCCTGGTCTTTACTCTTTTAGTAGCACTTTAATTCAGGCTTCAAGCGCTTCCTAGTCTGATCAGGTGAAATCATTTTCCTTCCCATACCCTCGATGATTTCACACCTAGTAATTCTTTTTTTAAAGATCTTATTTACCCATTTGACAGATCACAAGTAGGTAGAGAGGCAGGCAGAGTGAGGGCGGGGGGAAGCAGGCTCCCCGCTGAGCAGAGAGCCCTATGTGGGGCTCCATCCCAGGACCCTGAAATCATGACCTGAGCCGAAGGCAGAGGCCTAAACCACTGTGCAACCCTGGAGCCCCATATCTCGTAATTTTTAATCAACGTGGATTTGCTGCATCAAATAGTACCTTCTTCTTCAAATATAAATATATAAATATATAAATATATAAATATATTGATCAAGTCACGTGCATGTCCTAGGAGAATGTCATACCTTTAGTAGCAAACTTGAAATCTTGGCCATTGGTTTTGATTTTTGTTTTGGTTTGATTTGGTTTGGTTTTTGTAAATTTAAAAATCTCTCCATCCTTTGGCTCTGTCTGACCTGAGTGCTTTCAGCTGTTTCTGCAACAAAATTGTCCTGGCAGCGAAAACTCTCATTGTTTTCAGTGGCGCCCCCTTCTGAACACTTTGTTAATAAAAAGCTTTTTTTTTTTTTTTTTTTTTTTGGCTATTGTAAATGTGGACAACAATTAGGAATTTCAAAGTGGTGAACCTCAGATAATTTTCTCTAAGTGTGGGGTGAGGGTTACTCAAAAAGGAACTTGACAAGTCTTTAAAAATATTGATAATCATTATAACATACCGTGACTTATTGTTACTGTGCTCTTAACTGGGCTAACACTTGTTGGCTTCCGAGAAAGACTAACATAGTTCTATATGGTTCTGGCGGCGTTCTAGCACAGGGTCTCAAGAGGCAGGGATTCTAGCCACTGGCTGTACACATTACTGAAGTTCTTTGTTCCCTTTAAACATTATTTCTCTCTTGATATGCATTCTTGTTTTGTATTATATTGCATTATAAAGTTTTTTTTTAACAGACTGCATTTTTTAGAGTAGTTTGGGGATCAAAGTAAAATTCCCTTTCCCCACATACACACAGCCTTCCGATTATCAACATCCTGTACGACGGTAATAATTTTTCACGCTCACTGACCCTACACTGACACATCATTATCACCCCAAAGTCCACAGTTTACATTAGAGTTCACTCTTGGTGGGGCACCAGGGTGGCTCAGTGGGTTAAGGCTTCTGCCTTCGGCTCAGGTCATAATCTCACGGTCCTGGGATCGAGCCCCAGACCAGACTCTCTGCTTGGCAGGGAGCCTGCTTTCTCCCAACCCCTGCTTTCCCCGCCTGCCTCTCTGCCTGCTTTGATGCCTGTCAAATAAATAAATAAAATCTTAAAAAAACCTTTTCTCATAGAGTTCACTCTTGGTATAGTATCTTATGCATTTTGACAAATGTGTAGTGATATATATCTAAAATATCATGCATATCATACAGAACATTTTCACTGGCCTAAAAATCCTCTGTGCTCTGCCTGTTCATCCTCCTCCTCTCCTAACTGCTACAAACCGCTTACTTTTATACAATTTGCATAGTTCTGCCTTTTCTAGAAGGTCATATAGTTGGAACCTTGCAACACGAAGTTTTTTCAAATTGACTTCTTTCACTTATTATGACGGATTTTAAGTTTGTTCCTTGTCTTTTCATTGCTTTATAGCCATTTCTCTTTATCGCTGAATCATATCCCATTGTTTCAATGGACCACAGTTTATCTAACCAATCTCCTCCTGAAGGACATCTTGGTTACTTCCAACTCTTGGCACTTATGGGTAAAGCTGTTACAAACACAGGTTTATATGCAGAATTCTGTGTACACAAAGTTGTCGCTCTTTTGGGTGAGTACCAAGGAGCATGATTGCTGGATCATATGGTAAGAATATGTTTAGTTTTGTAAGAAACTGCCCAGCTGTCTTCCAAAGTGGTAGCACCATTTTGGTGTTCTCACCAGAATGAATGAGAGTTTCTCTTGTTCCTCATCGTCAAAATCATTTTATGTTGTCAGTATTTTGGATTTTAGCCATTCTAATAGATGTGTAGTGATAGATCATTGTCTTATTTATTTATTTTTAAAAAAGATTTTATTTATTTATTTGACAGAGAGACATCACAAGAAGACGGAGAGGCAGTCAGAGAGAGAGAGAAAGGGAAACAGGCTCCTCCTGAGCAGAGAGCCCAACGTGGAACTCGATCCCAGGACCCTGAGATCATGACCTGATCCAAAGGCAGCGGCTTAACCCACTGAGCCGTCCAGGCGCCCCTCATGTTCTTTTAATTTACAATTCCTTAATTAGACATGCTGTGGATCATCAAAGCATCCGTTCATATCATTATTGCCAGCTCAATATCTTCTTAAGTGAGGTGTCTGTTCTAGTCCTTGCCAATTTTTCAATCAGGTCATTCATTTTCTTGTGTTTGAGTTAATAAATGAATAAATAATAATAATAAATAATAAATAAATAAATAAAAAATGAATGAATGAATGAATTTATTATATATATTATATATGTTATATATAATATATATTATATATATTATTATATATTAAATAATTTATTAAAAATAAATTTACTAATGAGGCCAAGAATTCAGAATCACAAATACTTCAGAACTAATAATAACTGCCATCACTTGTTGTTATTGTATAAGATTAATCCTACGATCAAGTTTCAATTATAAATTCTTACAATTTTAAATTCTTAAAACCTTATGAAGAAGCATCATTTGGAGGGAGCAGTTTTCATAATTTATCATCCATCAGCCTTTTTTTTAAGATTTTATTTATTTATTGGACACAGAGAGAGAGAGAGAGAGAGAGATTACAAGTAAGCAGAGAGGCAGGCAAGTAGGGAGGGAAGCAGGCTTCCTTTTGAGCAGAGCCGGATGTGGGGCTGGATCCCAGGACCCAGAGACCATGACTTGAGATGAAGGCAGAGGCTTAACCCACCACCCACGTGATGAGAGAGCCCCTCAGGTGCCCCTCATCCATCAGCCTTAATTGTTTGGAGGAAAATGTGTGGATGAATAATGCCTTAGGGAGCTAATCTCTCTAAAGGATTTTCAATCTTTACCCCTTCAAGGTTTTTGCACAGTTCTGATAGCCTCTAAACATCCAGCTGATTTCTACAGTGAAAGCCTGTTAAAACTGTCCTCAAACCAGGAATAGAGCTTGAAACATACCAGTCAAGAACAACTTTGAGTCTTTTAAGGAATTTATCATCATTTCTTTGTTATGATTCCAGGTTCCTGGGATTGAGTCCCACAGTGGGCTCTCTGCTAAGCAGGGAGCCTGCTTCCATTCCTCTCTCTCTGCCTGCCCCTCTGCCTTCCTGTGATCTCTGTCCAGTAAATAAATAAAATTTAAAAAAACCATATTTTATTTGTCCTTTCACCTATGGAAGGATATCTTGGTTGCTTCCAAGCTTTTGTCAGTAATGAATAAAACTACTATAGACATCTTTGTGGGTATAGGTTTCATCTTCTTTGGATAAATACCAAGAACTGCTACTGCTGAATCATCTGGCAAGAATATGTTTAGTTTTGTAAGAAACTGCCAAGTTGTTTTCCATTCTTTATTCTCAATAGACATGGAAGAACATTCCTGTTGCTCCACATCCTCACCAACATTTCGTGTTCTGTTGTCAGTGTTCTGGATTCTGGGTATGTACTGGTGTCTCTTTTTTGTTTTAATTTGCATTTTCCTGATGACTGGACCATTTAATTCCTTAGGAGCATTATAGCATTTCAACTTTTCATGTTCAATAAACTTACTGGGGTTGCTCCCTTTTTTATTCAAATGGAGAAATAGTCATGATTTCATCTAAAGAAAGTGTTATTGATTGTGTTGGTTTCTAGGAATGAGTCGCACATGCTAGTTTAAAAGTTTTGTTAAATTCCCAAGTGTGTCACCGATAAAAGCCTTTTGTAGATTAGTAACTTGCTCAAAACAGAAAAGTTATGTAACACTCAATTGTTATACTATCTTTGTTTCCATCTTGCATTGTAATAACACCCATCTTAACTCTATTTAAGACAAGTCATCGCCAGATGGCTTTCTGGCATTGATTGCATGATATGAAATCTAGTATAACTAAAAGTTTTTGGTTTTAGTAGCCTATAAATCAATTTAGAAAAATATATGTATTTGAATATAAGGTAAAGTTTTAAATTATTTGGCAATAGTAAACTAAACTGTTTTTTGGTAAATTTTTATTTTCTAAAATTTCATTGGGCTCTTTTGCAATAAGAAACAAGTTACAAAAAATTAAGGTTTATTTACCCCAATTCAAAATTATTAGGAATATAATCATAGAGGTTGAAGTATTTAAAATATGGAACCCCAAATATTTTATTAGGTAAATTCTTGAATGCTGAGCATTCACTGTTAAAATATACTACTACTATTGATAGACTGGTAGAAGCCTAAAATCAAATATTTATTAAATATTTATATCCATATCTTTTCATGGCTTGGTAATTCATTTCTCTAGCATTAAATAAGATTCCATTGTTTGCATGTACTACACTTTATTTGAACTTTCACCTATGAAAGGATATCTTGGTTGCTTCCAAGCTTTTGTCAGTAATGAATAAAACTACTATAGACATCTTTGTGGGTATAGGTTTCATCTTCTTTGGATAAATACCAAGAACTGCTACTGCTGAATCATCTGGCAAGAATATGTTTAGTTTTGTAAGAAACTGCCAAGTTGTTTTCCATTCTTTATTCTCAATAGACATGGAAGAACATTCCTGTTGCTCCACATCCTCACCAACATTTCGTGTTCTGTTGTCAGTGTTCTGGATTCTGGGTATGTACTGGTGTCTCTTTTTTGTTTTAATTTGCATTTTCCTGATGACATATGATGTGAAGCATCTTTTTATATGCTTATTTGCCATCTGTAATATTTTCTTTTGTGAGGTATCTGCTAAGGTCTTTGGCTCATTTGTAATCAGGTTTTTCCACGATTGTTGAGTTTTAAGGGGTCTTTGTGTCTTTTTGATTAACAGTCCTTTGCCAGATGTGTATTTTGCAAATTTTTTCTCACAGTCTGTGCTTTACCTTTTCATTCTCTTGGCATTGTTTCACAGAGTAGACATTTTTAAATTCAGTGCTTGTGCTTTTGTAGCTAAAGTTATTTCCAAAACCAAGGTCATTTAAATTTTCTTCTATATTACCTTCTACATGTTTCATGTTTAGGTTTATAATTTAATCTGAGTTAATTTTTGTGAAGAGTGTATGATATCTGCCTGGATTTATTTTATTTTATTATTTATTTTATTTTTATTTTATATTTTTACATTTAGCTTCACCATTACTCCAGAACCATTTGTTTGAAAGATTGTATTTTGCTCTCTTGCATTGCTTTTGCTTTTATATTAAATATAAAATATAATTGATAATATATATTCTGTTCCTTTAATCTAGTCTTTCTGTGGTATTACAATATCTTGCTTCCAATTATCGTTATGGTATACTTTTTTTAAAGGTTTATTTATTTATTTGACAGAGAGAGAGATCACAAATAGGCAGAGAGACAGACAGAGAGAGAAATGAGGAGAAGCAGGCTCCCTGCTGAGCAGAGAGCCCAATACGGGACTCGATCCCAGGCCCCTGGGATCATGACCTGAGCCAAAGGCAGAAGCTTAACCCACTGAGCCAACCAGGCGCCCCATCGTTATGGTAAACTTTGAAGTCAGTCCTCAGGCTTTGTTCTCCTTCAACACTATGTTGACTATTGTGAGTCTTTGCCTCTCCATATAAACTTTAAAATAAGTTTGTTAATATTAAAAAAAAAAAAGAACTTGATGGAGTGCATTAATTGTATAGATAAACTTGGAAACCAGTGACCTCTTGAGCTTAGCAGGAGATAGACCATGGACATCAGTTGTCACAGTGGTGCCTCTGGCAGAACCTATTGCAAATCCCTAGGCAAAATGAGACCTCAAGGATCTGAGAGATGTCTAAGAAGTACTTGATACATCCCTTGGGTATGGTTTATTAAGTGTCCACCTGTCTAAAAGCTGGGGAATCTAGATAAGGGAGGGAAAATTAGTTATGATAAAACATATCAACAAACATGAATAAATGTTGTAAAACTAATTGTCATGGCTCATATACAATATGGCCAACAGAGGGACCATCAAAAGGAAAGCATCAGTTATGTTTATTGTGAAATGTTTTATTCAAAATAAAGCAATGAGAGGGGAAGACACAATGAGAAAATTACCATTTTTTAAATGGTAACCTTCTTACAAAATAGAATAGGGTTTATATTCTAAGTAGTATATTGAAAAGTAAAACATTGGGGTGCCTGGGTGGCTCAGTGGTTTGGGCTGCTGCCTTCGGCTCGGGTCATGATCTCAGGGTCCTGGAATTGAGCCCTGCATCGGGCTCTCTGCTCCGCAGGAAGCCTGCTTCTCTCTCTCTCTCTCTCTCTCTCTCTGCCTGTCTCTCTGCCTACTTGTGATCTCTGTCTGTCAAATAAATAAATAAAATCTTTTTAAAAAAAAGAAAAGAAAGGTAAAACATTAAAAAATTAAATTTAAATTTAAAAAAATTATGTAATTTTTAAAAAAGATTAAAAAGAGCAGAACCATTTTTCTTATAACTGGAAAATACATTCTATATATATCTATCAAAAATAACTTGTCGGGTGCCTGGGTGGTTTGTGGGTCAAGCCGCTGCCTTCAGCTCAGGTCATGATCTCAGGGTCCAGGGATGGAGCCCCACATTGGGCTCTCTGCTCAACGGGGAGCCTGCTACCTCCTCTCTCTCTTTGCCTGCCTCTCTGCCTACTTGTAATCTCTCTCTCTGTCAAATAAATAAATAAAATCTTTAAAAAAAAATAACTTGTCATGGGGGCACCTGGGTGGCTCAGTGGGTTAAAGCCTCTACCTTCGGCTCAGGTCATGATCCCAGAATCCTAGGATCGAGTCCCACATCGGGCTCTCAGCTCAGCAGGGAGCCTGCTTCCCCCCTCTCACTCTGCCTGACCCTGCCTACTTGTGATCTCTGTCAAAGAAATAAATAAAATCTTTTATAAAAAAATTTTAAAAAATAACTTGTCATGTCTGGAATCAGGAGCATATGGAAAAAAATAATATCTGAGGACAATACTTCTGCCATGTTTTGTGCCTTGTTAATATTTTTAAACAGTCAGGCAACTTTTAGCTTTATTGAAATACCTACTAAGAGACTAGCAGTGCCTTTTGGAGCCCTATGACTATAAAAAGTAATTGCAAATATTCAAAATGTTTAGTATGGTGTCACTATTTAGGGCCACCACCAAGCATGTTTCAGAAGTAAGCATAACTGTTACACTTCTGTAAGGCAAAAGGGCATGTTTTCAGGAGTTCCATCTGCTGTACCAGGAAGTGAATCAAGTAATGAATTTTGTCTATAAAATAATTCACTTTTCAATTTAACATTCCTCATTCCACATTATAATAATAAAAACTAGGAGGAGACTAAAACAAACAAACAACTACAACTACAACAACCAGCTTTTCCTTCAGTGGAAAAGTAAATAGAACCTTATGAGTAGCCTGAAATTTATTTTTAAATATTTTTAAGATAAGCATTTTGTTAGAAAACCATATATTTTATATGGCTAAGAAATAACAGGCAAAGTTTTATTAACGTCTAAAAAGTCTAGTTACTTCTATTTATCTATTAACTCATCTCTTTATGAAGTAGAACATGATCACACCTATTGTATCTACCCAAGTTTGTATGCTTTGGTTATTTTATGTTTGCTATTTCCTTGCTTAATTTTTACAATATTTGATACATAATAGTATCTTTAAGTCCATCTACGGTTTCACAGAATTTGTTTGAACTTCATCAATATGTACAATACTTTTTGCACGTTGATTAAAAATTACGAGCTATGGGGGCTCCTGGGTGGCTCAGTGGTTTAGGCTTCTGCCTTCGGCTCAGGTCATGATTTCAGGGTCCTGGGATGGAGCCCCACATCGGGCTCTCTGCTCAGCGGGGAGCCTGCTCCCCCACCCCTCTCTCTGCCTGCCTCTCTACCTACTTTTGATCTGTCAAATGGGTAAATAAGCTCTTTCAAAAAAGATTTACTAGGTGTGAAATACACCGAGGCTATGGGAAGGAAAATGATTTCACCTGATCTGACTAGGAAGTGGTTGAAGCCTGAATTAAAGTGCTACAAAAAGAGTCAAGACCTGGGAAATATATGGGTAAAAAATCCCTAGAAAAACAGCAATAATAACGGGCTGCTCTGTATTGATACAGATCCTGCGGTAGGCAAAGAAGAGCTGGTTTAAGCCAGAGGATGATCTCCGTTTGTCTTCATGATCTGGCATTTCCTGCAAGCCAGGCATGGGGCTCTGCACTAGAGCTGCAAATGCTGGGGGGCCCTCACTGTCCCTTTTCTCTTCTCAGGGGGACAACGGGCATGTCCATGGTGCAGTGTGACAGGTTTTACCACAGGGAGATAAAAGACTGCCAAGGGTAGGTTGGAGCTGGGAAAAGGCACTTAGGAACAGATTTTGAGGGGAGGTGATAGACAAGGGCAAAGCGAAGAATGGGGATGAGTGTGTCACTTTCAAAGTGCCAGGAGGCAGCACAGTGCATTCGGGAATCTACAGCAAGTTCAGGACAACGGGCAGCTGATCTGGCAGCATCACCTGGGGATGGAGGCTGAGCCCCGGGGTTAACACTGGGGGTGAGCTGGTTTGTATACTATGCCGAGAAGGTGAGGTACTACACTGTGGGGGCACAGGGAGCTACCGGAAAATTTCAAATATCAGAATCGTCACCATCATAGAGTATTTAATTGCAACCTAGCTTTCATCAAGGGTAAGATGCACTATAGTTTATGTTCGACTAAGAAAGAGAAATGCTGTCAGTTAAACTAGGATATGTCATCAAGTGCAAGAGTTATTAGAATGGGGGGGGGGAGAGGACAAATCTTAGAACAAGTAAAGTGTGGTACTAGAATAATTAAGAAAGGTCGAACACTTGGATCAACTAAAAAAGTGATTATTGCTTACCATGTGCCCCGAACTATATTAAGTCTTAGAACAAGAGACGATTTCATCTTGATGCCCCGAAGCTGTTAGACCCAAGGTACAGAGGGCAGTAGCCAACGACAAGCAGGCCCCAAGTTCCATGTGCAGACTCGAAGAGCAACTGCCTTTGAGAGAGGAAACGGTTGAGAGTGGGCTTTCTGAGGAAGAGAATTACTAGCTGGGAAAGTAGGAACATTGACACAGAATCAGAATTGATGCCCCTACGTGACAGAGTTGGTGAAACTTCCCTTCTAAGACATCTTGAGGCTCCTCAGAAATGTATTCTTCATTTTGGACGGAACATTCAGGATAAATATGATCTGTTCGAGTTCCTGGTTCTCTCATCAGGTCTGTTTCTTAGGATTCACTGGCACAAGATAAGGGTTTTGATAGTCCAGGGTAAATCCTGACAAAAGCAAAGCACGGTATCTATGAAAAACTAACCACTCAGAAGAGAACAACAGATAAAAGGCCAGGCCGACCTGACCCTGCAGTACAGGTAAGGTTGGTCTGGCAACAGGGGTAGAGGGGAAGTGCCCATCCTCTGCTAGAAGAGCTAGAGAAGACCCCTTCCGGAGAGACCACCAGGAGAGGAGAGCAGTAGGTGCTGATGATGAAGAATATTTTTATCAGCAGAGAAGGTCAAAATGACAAAGTTCCAGGATCAGAGTAAACATATGGGATTAAAAAATAAAAATTAAAAAAACAAGATTTTTTTGAAAGGACTTCTTTTTTTTAAAGGACTTTAAACAAAAGTCCTTTTTAAGAGACAGTTGGCTGTTTAAACCAAAAGTACAACTCACTGAGAGAATCGCCGCATTATTTATTGGGGTAGAAAGGACCTGGAATGCAGAAAGACCCATTCTGCAGAAGAAAAAAAGGAATCACTAACAGGCCTCATGGCTTGCACAGCCAGTGGCTAGAATCCCTGCCTCATGAGACCCTGTGCTAGAAGGCCGCTAGAACCATCTCAACTATGTTCGTCTTTCTTGGAAGCCAACAAGTGTTTGCCAGGTTAAGAGCACGGTAACAGTCACGTTATGTTATAATGATTGTCGGTATCTTTAAAAGCCTTGTCAAGTTCCTTTTTGAGTAACCCTCACCCCACCCTTAGAGAAATTGATCTGTGGTTCACCTCTTTGAAATACCTCATTGTTGTTTCACATTTACAATAGCCAAAAAAAAAAAAAAAAAGCTTTTTATTAACAAAGTGTTCAGAAGGGGGCACCACTGTAAACAATGAGAGTTTTCGCTGCCCTGACAGTTTTGTTGCAGAAACAGCAGAAAGCACTCAGGTCAGACACAGCCAAGGGCTGGAGGGATTTTTAAAATTACAAAAACCAAACCAAATCAAACCAAAACAAAAATCAAAACCAATGTCCAAGATTTCAAGTTTGCTACTAAAGGTATGACATTCTCCTAAGACATGCGAGTGACTTGATCAATATATTTATATATTTATATTTGAAGAAGAAGGAACTCTTTGATGCAGCAAAACCATAGTGCAAGGACCAATGCCGCTCTTCCCAGAGAACCCCAAGCTCTTTTTCTAGAATGGCCATATGCGTATGCATCAGGCGTCCTCTTTTCACTCCCTTTGTGGATCACCTACCATGGAGGTCATGGAATAACCAATAACCAAAAAAGAAACAAAAAACCAAAACATCCAGGTCTAAGTGATTCGTGGGTGCCATCATGCAATGGCGGACCCTGCCTGGAGAGGAGGAGACTGCTTAAACAGATCGCGGGCAAGCATCTCAGCCCAGGCCTGTGCTGGGGAAGCTGGTTCCCGGCTTTGGGCACAATCAGGAAGCCAGCGAAGTGACCCGAGAGTGCAGCTGGGGTTTAGGGCTGATGATCTTTTTGCAGCCAGGCAGCAGGTGGACACCCGCTCGGGGAGCCAGGCTAGGAGGCCGCTCAGCGCTGGCGCTGGCCACCCTCGCAAGCCCCCCGGGCTTTCCCGGTGCCCGTGCCCCGGGCCCGCGCCTCAGGACGGAGGGGGAGGTGGGCGAGGGCGTGGGCGGTCCGGAGAAGGGGCTTTGCTAATTGCAGTATCCGGGAGTGAGCTCGCGGAGGACGCAGCGGAGAGTCTGAGAGGAGGTGGAGGAGCTGGCGGAGGAGGGGCGCGTAGCTCCGCTGTGCTCTGCTGCAGCCCAGTCCGCACTGCAGGACACCCGCACTCCCGCGCTCCAGCCCAGCTCCTGAGGCCGCACTGTCCCGCTCCCACGGCCCGCTGCCCCGCCCTGCCCCATGGCTTCTCAGGACGACCCTCTGCGAGCAGGTAAAGTGACACCGCGCTGCGCCCTCACCTGGAGCAGAAAGCGCGGGCCGCGAGCTCGCGGGGGTGTCGGGACCCAGCCTCCCGCGAGCACCGGGGCAGCGGGACCACCCCGGACGACGCGCCACACCCGGGTCCCCACGGGGTCGGGCCGGGGATGGAGCCAGGCGAGGTGCCCCCCGCAGCGAGCGCAATAGCCCCCTTCACGCGCATGTGCCGAGGACCCCCTTCCCTCATCCCGAGCTGTGGCCCCGCCACTTTTGTACTGGACTTGGGATCCCAGGTAGAAACTAGTCCCTCAGACCTCCCTGGCAGCAAGGAGCACAGGGAGGGATTCTCAGTTTTTCCGCCCCCCCTCCCCCCTCCTCCCCTGGCTCTTCCTCTCCACATTCACATGCCTTCTGGCCTCCCTTTCCTCTCCTCATTGTCACTTTTATTAAATGGTTTTGTTCTGCATGTTGACCCGCAGAGCGATTTCATGAATGAATATACATACAGGAAACTGAGTCGGAGCCCACCTGTGGAGGCCTTTCATTAGACTGGTCTCTGGTTCTAGCCTCAGTTCAGAATACTGCCTGTACCTGAGGACCGAGTCCAGATGTTTCTTTCATCTCTGACTTGAATTTGAAATCCTCCTCAGACTTCAGCCTCCGGGATTGCTCCTGTCCTTGCTCTCCCACTGTCTCGGTGAGGATCCGCCATGAGTGTTGAACACAGGAATGAATGAATGATATATACCCCAGGTCGCTGGGGCTTTTTCTTGTTTTGCTGAGGTTGGAAAGTCTTGGGAGAGACCCCCTGTATGCAGATACAGAGCTGCATGCAATTGTTTAGATAAACGTGTTCCCCACTTAATTGCTTGGGCATTGAACATTTCGCCCTTAACCTGTGGCTTGAGCAGTTAGGAGGATACAATCTGGAGGTGAATCAGAAGATGGCTGAATCCACATGGTGGTGGGCTGGGTTTGGGAGATTTTCCTGGAGATTCTAAAGAAAGATCTAAATTCTTTCAATGGGGAGTGGTAAACATTTTATCAATGGGAGATGGAAAATAAATTGGTTAACCTTTCCCTCCCCCTCAAAACCCATTATTTGAAAAAACAAAAAAGGAAGTGAAGGGAGAAATCCTCCCACTCCCATGCCCACTCACCTCCATAGCCACCTCCTCTTCCAAGAACTAACAGACAAGGTGCCAAGAAGTGTTAGGTACCAGCAGTGCAGCAGTGGTCTCAGAGCTCATTCAAGGATCATGGTGAAAGGCATTCAAAGAGATTGTGGGGGCACAGGGATCTAATTAAGGGGGACAAGTTTAAGGTTTGCCTGGTCCCCTAAAAATTGATGGCACTAGAGAAGATGAGCTTTGGGAACTATAGCTTAATGGATACAACGTGTAAAAAGCTTCAGTGAGTCATGGTGGGAAGAGGCCATGAGGGCAGCAAAGACAGTCTTAGATGATGTTATTAATAGCACTACAGGCTCTAGATTTCCTGTGGTGGTGTTCTTGGCAAGACCAGCGTGGCCAAAGTGGATACTCACAACCTGGAACAGAGGGTCTTGGAGATCCCAGCAAGTGTGGTATGATGAGAGTGTATAATGATAGGAGGTGTCCTTTGGAAGGACTGTCTTCTTGACTTTAAAAGGGAGAACCCAAATCTGTAGGTGAAATCTTCTTGGCTACAAAGAAGGCCGAGGCCTCCTAAGGTCAAGGTCTCCTCGTCACTTGCAAAGATGTCGAAGAACATATTCAGACATTTCAAAGATGTCCTCATGTCCATCCGTTCCCACTCTGGAATTCTATCAATAAGGTGAGAGTTCCTCTAGTTGGAAAAAAGATCTAAAAAGACTTCCATTTCTCATGTAATTTCTGTAACCTCCAGGACACACCCACCTACTCCTTCCAGGGCTGTAATGAAGCTACAGCTGGTGCCAATTTGTGGAACTCATTAAAGGCTATTTTCCCTTATATACCCCCGGACCAAGTTCCCATGCTCCCTCACCTGATTTCCTGCACTCACCTCCCACCTGGTGTGTTCACACCTGCACGTGCCTTTTACCAACCCCTTTGCCAAAAGGCAGCCAGAGTGACCTTTCAAAGACCTATCAGTTCCTGGCATTTGTCTCCATAGAAAACTGCACTGATCTTCTAACAAATTCTCAGTCCTCCAAAGGCATCCATAATCCTCCCATCCGTCTCTTCTTACCCTTCCAATTGACTGATGCCTGTTTTGCCCTGTCTTTCTGCCCTTCAACCACGCTGCCTCCCTCTTCCTGTGGAGACCCCTCATGGTGCCTGCCTCCAAGCACACGTGATTCCCATTGATGGGAAGACCCTCTTCCTCTCCCCCCTCTCCCCACTCCAGTTACTCCCACTTATTCGTGAGCTCACAAGCCCCATGGTACACACTCTCCATGCAGCCTGCTCTCTCTTTTCTAGCACTGGCCTCCGTTTCTAGCTGTGGTTGTGTCACGGATGTCCCTCCCCAGCCTGCCTCCAAGCTCTCCGTCCATTTAGCTCCAACACCTGACACAGTGCCTGGCACGTAGTAAGCCCTGGCTAGCTTCTAAAGCCTCACTGAGGGACTGACAGCGTTTTTAAAATGTCACCACGTAGCCTCCAAACTGTAGGCAGAAAAAGCTTTGCCTGGATTGACATTTTAGTGACGTATTCGTCAAGTTAGATGTGTTCACTCGCTTTACCTTATAAAATTAAAAAAAAAAAAAGGACCTCTATATCGCTTCGCATCTAACGAAGGCACATGTATACTATTAGACCACATTATGAGCTTAATGGAGGGAGACAAGATTTTTTCGCTAAGAAAATGTATAAGACTTTTGAGGTCACGTGGGAGGAAATAGTCCGTTTGTTGGAGCATTGCTATCTTACTCTATCACAGCCACTAATAAAAATCTGACACGGGGTGAGTCAGAATTGTCTGTCGGAGATGAGTTAGATCTGGCTCATGTTCATACAGACATGAAAGCCAGGAACGAAGAAGCAGGCTTTGAAAGCCTGGGTTGTGGAGGCTGTGTGGTTCACTGCGATGAGCTAAGTGCCCAGGGCCACCGGCAGACATGCAGGCCTGTGTCCTTTGTTCTGGGGTACCTCTTGCACCATGTGGTGAGGCTAGCAGCTGGGAGCAGCTCAGGACAGGACCAGGTGGCATCTTACCTCTCGCACCCTCCTGTGGGCTCCAGTGGGCTCCAGTGGGCTCCAGTGGGTCCCAGGGGACATCCTGCCTTCCTTGCAAAGCCCAGTAGCACTGGGTGCAGAAACTGGGACCAAAGAGTGAGCATCCTGTTTGACAAGCTGGACCAGCCACCTCTTCTTCAGATTCAGGGGGAGCCCTGGCCTGCTGACTCCTCCCTTCTTCTTTTCCCCTTTCCTCCCTCCCTCCCTCTTCCCTTCCCCTCTCTCCATCCCTGGTGGTGCCCTTTCCTGATGCCCAATTCATCCCTTTTCCTTTCTTACATGCCTGTCTTCTAGAGTTTCTTCTCTCCTCACAATTACTTCCCTTTGTCTGAATCTCCTCTTTGGTCCCTTTGTCCCCGCTCTCTGCTCCTCCTCCCCTTTGCTGGCCCCTGTTCAGCTCCATCCAGACTGCAGGCAGAGCTGGACTAACACGCTCACTCACTAGCTCAGCCACCCTCCAGAGAAGTCACTCTTCCATGGCCACCTTCCTGACCCCCTGGTCCTTTCTCCACTTATTCAGCTATTGCTCTGAAGTCTGAGGAGGACAGAGCGGGGCTGCCGCAGAATCAGGCCAGAGGAGAAACCAAACCATGTGTCCACACTGTCCCCCAGTACTGCTGCTCTGAGAGCTTTCAACGTCCTCAACAGGTTTAGGATTTAGGGGCTTCTTCAGAACCGGGAGTGAAAACAGCCATAAGTCAAATGAAATGCTATGGCCCCCCCACAAAAATAATAATCACAAATGAAAACTAAGTTAGCTCTGAAGTCCCAAAGTCGAAAAATTGCCTTGAATCTGTCACTACAAAGCACCCAAGGCCTCACTCTCTGGGTTCTGGGTGCCCTGGGAATGGCAGGAGGCTCTGACCCCCTTCCCGCTTCATCCACTCCCAAACAACGTCCTCTAAGGTGGTCTTCAAACTTCCTCTGAGAAACTGTCTCTGGGAACTGTAGGCCCTCAGCTGCTGGGACGAATGAGGGTGATATGAGGACCTGATGGGCAGCTTTACCAGGAGACTGTGGCTTCTGGATGCAGTCCTCAGGTCCCATGGTCTGGGTGAGATCAGGGTCTTTCAGTGGAGGAGGACAAATGAGATTTCAGATTTTGAGTTGATTCTGGGATGATTAGTGCTTTGGAGGGCATTGGGTGAAAGTATTTTTCACACGGGAAGGACACGAATTTGGGGAGCTTAGAGTGGACTGTTAAGAGCTGACCTGCATTTCCCCCAGAAACCTTGCTGCTGTCCTTATCTCTGGTACCACAGAACGTGAACTTCTTTGGAACTAGAGTCCTTACAGATGCAATCACATTACAGTGAGGTCCTTAGAGTGGGCCCTAATCTCCTGTATCTGACCTCCTTATGTAAAGGGAAAATCTGGACAGAGAGATGCCCCTACTGTCAGTGGTGGGCAGTGCATGAACTTCTAGAACCCTGACAGTAGTGGAAAACAGACTCGGGCTGGGCACTAGGTAAATGGGAGCTCTAGTGGAATTTCAGGTGAAGATGCTGTGGACGTCGGCT